>NW_021620966.1:5910319-5952469 GCF_004785775.1 Grammomys surdaster | reverse complement strand
CGGCGGGCTTGCGCCGCTGTGGCGGCCTTTTTTAAATTTTCCCCACAGCAAACATTTAATTGAGGCTAGCTTACAGGTTCAGAGGTTCAGTCCATTATCATCAAGGCAGGAGTATGGCAGCACCCAGGGAGGCATGGCACATGAGGAGCTAAGAGTTCAACATCTTGTTCCAAAGTCAAACAGGAGAAGATTAGCTTCCAGACAGCTAGAAGGTTGGTCTTAAAGCCCACACCCACAGTAACAGGCTTCCTCTAAGGCCACACCTCCAAATAGTGCCACTCCCTGTGCCAAGCATATTCAAACCACCACACATGCAAAATTTCACTAATCATATTTAAAAATTAATAACGATTTAGTCAATTACAGGCATACCAGTTTATTTACTACTGTGCCTGGCTAATACCGGCCAAGTACTTCCACAGTGTGTAGTTCCAACGCTCTACTTCCAACACTCTCCTTTCTTTCAGGTTTTCTTGCTCTTCTTCATAATTTTCTTCCTCTTCCTGCTATTCTGTGATTTTGAAGATTGAACTCAAGGGCTTATGCTTATAAAACAAAAATTTCACCTCTGAGCTGTATCCATTAGACCCTTTTACTTTAATTTATTTATTTGATAAATTTTGTGACATGGTCCCATTAAGGTATGTGCAGTGTAGCTTTGATCCTACACTGCAGTCACTGACCTTGCAAACTTCCTGCCTCAGACTCTGAGTAGATATACTATATCTCCAGACCAGGATGCTACACACACAGATTAATGGTTTCTTAACCCAGGAACTAAGTAAGGATTAGTATTTGTTTTAAATTTTGTTCTCCCTTAATTCTCAAATGATAAAGTGTTCCCACAATATCCTTTCTAATTCTTATATCTAACATATGCAAATACCCATTAAATATTTGATGAGTGAGAAAACAAATCAGGTTGCTAGTATTATTAAAAACTTCAGATATAAATTGTAAAGAATGTTATTTCAGGGAAAGACAATTTTGGATTTATTCTTGTTGGTATCCGGAACAGGCTTTATGATTGGATATTGCCTCAGAACCCAGTGATGATGGTGATCTCACCCATAGGCAACAAGGACCCACACATCTGTTGCCATGACAATCGCCATACATTCCCAGCATCCATTTGGTTTACTTCCCACTTTTACCTGCCAGCGGTTATGTCACAGCCTAAATAAGAGGCAGACCCTCTCGAGCTTCGCTCTCTCTTTTCTCCCTCCATCTCCATCGTCCCTTCTTTGCACCAGCCCCCACAATAAACCTCTCATGTGGAACTGCATTGGCCTGGTGTGGTCTTTCTGGACACGAGCCATGACTTCAACACAACAATTCTGTTTTGCTAGCTTTTGGGGTTTTGATGACTATTAAGAATACATTAAGTCTCACTTCATTACATCCAAAGTAACTCTGTCAAAGAGAGAATATTACTGTTATAAACAAATCATTCTCTTAATTACCTCCCAATATATATTGCTATTGAAAAAAGTAGATGGTTTTGTTTATTTCTAACTGCAGGTGCCTTGTACCTGTCATGGTGCTGAGCTAATAATGAAATATTTTATTAATGAATCATAAATATTTCATTAGTTGATGACAAGAAAGCAAGCCATTTTGTTGTCTCACCCCTAATTCTAGAATCTGATTGTGGCAGCAACATAGAGATGTAGAGAAAGTGGCATGAATGTTAACCTGAAAGAAGCCAGTTGACCTACAAACTTAGAAACTAATTTTTCCTGGTCTACATGTAACACAGATGGTGAAAAAGTTCTAGATATATGTAGGACCGTGAAAGGACAGTATGGTTTCTGGTCCAACACTGGCGAGAGATGGCTGGAGACGCCACAGATTAGAGACTCCATAGGTTTCCCTGCAAGAGATGGCATACATTTTGCAACACTCCCAGACTCTAGGCTCCTGTCATGAGGCCGAAGACTTTCATCGATCTGTGCCTTTCAGGTACATAGGATAACGTCCCTACTAGCCCCTCCACAGATAGAGGGTATGACTACAGGCCACAGAGCCTTAAGATAGATCCCCATATTAATGAAGTACCTAAAAGGCAGAGGGCATAGCCAATTAAGCATTCCTTCCCAGACCCTCTTCCTTGCAAAAAGTATTTAACCTCAGGCCTGCCCTGAAAATACCAGGGTATTGTTTCATCCATTTTCCACCATGACAATAAATATCTTAAGACCATAGACTATTTCTCTTTTTTGGGATCCACTGTAGGAGAAGGGTTTCAGCTACCGAGCTACCTCCTAATCTGCCAACAACCTCTCTACATTTCAGCCACAGAGACCCAGCCAAGTAAGCTGCTGTGACCAAGACTCTCATCCCTGCAGGACATAGCCAGAGCTTCTCTCCCTCTCAGGGGACTTTAGATTGTGTTCCCCACCCACAAGCAGAGTCCTGTGGCTTCTCACAGCCCAATGTCCACCCAGCTCCAGTGTGGAGTGAACACAGTCAAATTCCTGTGCCTCTGTCCCTCTGAGCTCTGGCCCTAGCCCCTTGGATAGGCAGACATGAGATCCACAATTCAACCCACAGGATGCACACACACTACAATCCCACAGATATAGACACAAAAAAGAAGGTATGTGCTATGTCACTAACTCATGCATAGAACATATTGAGTATCCTTCCCTCTTCCCCACCAACTAACTAGGCAACTCCCATATTTGGGGATACGTTCTCATTTTTAATAAAAAAAAATCGTAATTTTTATTGCTATGTGTGCACAATTAAATTCTTTGTCCTATGACAAAACCAACAGAAATATTGACAGATTATCCTGGACTTAGATCTTTAACAAAATGGCTAAAATCAAATCGATCCTAATATACAACACATAACTTGATAGCTCACTGGTACAATTTTTAGTAGTAAAATATGTTTTTAATTTTATCTGTATAGCTATAAAGTAGATTATCCCATACTATTTTAAAAACATTGCTTTTAAGATGAATATACTGGGAGAACAAAAGGGAAGGAACAGAATACTTTATTTTCTTAATAAATAGAATATTTATTATATATTTATTATTATTATACCTCATGTAATAATGTAATATATCATTATATTATTATTTATTTATTTAGGATAATATATGTGTTATCCTAATCTTAAAATGATTCAATTGAGGATTTTCAGCTTTACAAAAATGCACAATAGTGACTGAAATAGATGTTTGCAACTATTGTGCCAGAACGTGTTTCTAAACCCTATATGAACACCAAGGAGTTGATTCTGATAATCACAACAGGGTCTCTGCATTCAAGCTCAAACTTGGGCCCCACTACCATCTCTGATGCAGCAGAACGGGAGGGGCAATGCTGAGCCTAGTTTCAGGGAAGAAGGAGGTATCTATCCTGGCCTACATCTGATCAAGGGGCCATTATGGCCTTTAACATAATTGGCTGATGCTAAAGGCCAAACCACAAATTTAATTTCTGTTTTCTTCCTGACTGGTGGTTGTTAGGAGGTGAAGGGTCAGGGGCAGGCTTGTAATCTGGAGGTGCAATCTGAAAACTGGTGCTAGGTACCAGCCTATTAACTTGAGTTCAACTTTAGGTCAAGTTCTCTGAGCTTGAGTCTGAACCCAAAAGATCTGGTCTCTTACAACATCCTTTTGCAATTGGCCTTTGGATTTTCACTTTGGTTTACAAACTAAAATTTGGATAACAGTCTTTCATCTCTGCTTTTACTTTCTGTATTTTACTTTGAATCAGACGTCTGATTTGCTGCAAGCAACCTATTGCATTCTACATCAATACTGAAGCACAAAAGTAAACCATTGTCCCAGCCCTGTATTCACCCTTCATTCCATGAAGACTGAAGCTTCAAAGAACATGTGATTCTACTTCAAAAGTCAGCAATCATCCACGGAAGTGAAGATTATATTCTGGACCAGAAGTAAATAACTTAGAGCTACTTTTCAGAAGCAAAACTGCAAGGTTGATAGATGGTTATTACTATTATTACTTTGTTGTTGTTGTTGAGCTAGAATCTCTACCCTTGATCCAACCTTCTAAATGAATAACAGCCATTATTCTGCTACAATATCTAGGATAGAAGGCACTATTGGTAAATGTCACTGTTGGCAAGTTAATTGTATATCAGAGGTGTGTAAATCATTTACAATGTCTCCTGTCTTTGGTTGTAAAACTGTAAAATTAAATTATGATTTGACAGAATAGATTCTTAGTCTAATCTCTGACTCATGGTGGAGATATGGCATTTGTAACTTCCTAGAAGTTTATAGAATTATCATTTAGGCATTGGCTTTCTAAAAAAAAGCAAAAATTTACCTTTGCTCATTACCTTAAGAGTTAATCCAAATGAGCTAGTGAATCCCATGGAACATTCCCAAGAGGAGCACACCATTTTTAGAGACTTGAGAAATAACATAAAAGCCATTTAAAACACTCTAGTTTGATGCTATCTCTGGCTGTTGCCTATTCCTGCTCCAAGAAGTTGCTTGGCTCTGTAGTGTGTCCACTCACGTCTTTTGTATCTCTCCTTCACTCAGTTAGAATTCAAATTTAAATCAGCACATGGCAGAGTTTATTCTTGATCTGAGAGTCCATGATTTTATTCAGCCAGAAAGTGGTAATTGAAAGACAAATCAAGACAGCCATGTTATTCAGTAGAACCAACCCCCTTTTGTCAAATGTATCAACACAGAATCTGCCATTTTTGGAAGTCTCACTTTTGGACATTCTCTTTACATAGTTTACACTTAAATAACAAAGAGTGGCTTTGTACCCTGGCTCAGTACACTTCACTTTAGTCCCATGTGCCTTCATTTGCTATTATTGAGGAAAATCAAGATTTTTTAATTTTTTGAGGTTAGTACTCATGTGAAGGAATGAAAAGTGATTGTGTTGTCTGAAAAGGGAAGGAGATCATTTCATACTAAAACACATAAACTATCATTTGTTCATGTCTAAATACTCAAAAGATGGCTCATCTACCATTTTATTTCATGCATGCTTTCCTTTCTTTACAAACATAAATTTTTATAGTATTCTGGAGCAATGATATAAATGTGGTTTTATGTTAAATATTTAAATTTGGAAGAAATATAAGCCAAATTGTGTGTGTTCTGTATTAATGCTGTAAACCACAGTCACTCTGAATGATATTGTAATACTGCCAACCAAAAAGTTACAAAGTAGGATTAATGACAATATTATAGAACTATATTAATGTTGGAGAACTCAAACATTTATTACAGTGTCTGCTAAACTGTTATATTTTTTGACTAGGAATAGAAACAAATCATGTAATTGTCTTAGATATAAAAATATTTGGCTCTACTGAATGCTATGCCTTTGAACTCAGTACTTCTCTTTATATGCTGCTTTTGCTATTTAGATAAATAGAAATGGTGATTACATAAATTTTATCTATCATGTAGTTTTAAAAATATGAATCAAAACTCAATGTGTAGGCTTCCTACACTATCCCTCTACCCACTTCAGTTGGGGCAGCTAGAACTTCTGGGATATGACAGATGAGAGCAGCAAAATCTAAACAGGAGTTTGTAGATATTGCTGAGAAGCTAGGTCATTCATAAGGCACATATGTGCCTTTTTATCAGGCTGTCCCTAGATGCTTAACTTTCTACTTTAATCAGAAGGGAAAATATATACAAAGTGTTCTCCAGGATACAATTTTTTTGTACTAATGTGACAGATCTTATGACAACAAACAGTTCTACAATAATGGAAACTCTTGGACAAGGCTGACCTTTCTTTCCATATATGGTTGATAATTTCCCGAACAATTCTTCATTTGCATTTCAAAACGTCCTTAGAGATTTTTTTCCCATGGAGGTGTTAGGAGATTTTAGAGCTCTGTTAAGTGAGGTCTCCTCTCCATGCTGTGCTGTTTCCATTTGAACTTCCTCACTAAGGAATAAGTATCTTAGAACAGGAGTGGCATTTTTTCATTTGCATATTCCATTGTAGTTTCAGTTTGGTTACATCTTCTGCTGCCAATTTACTGGTCTGCAACCAGAGTGAAAAGTTCTTGATGTTCTCTGTTCATTTATTCTTTTAAGCCTCATCAGCTTGGACCTATAGAAACCTTGATCTAAATCACTGGCTGTGATGGTTTTATGTTCCCTGTAACCCAGATCAATTTCTAGTTCATTGTATAAGTTATTATCATTCTAATTAATGTTACCTTACACATAGAAAATTTATCTATCAGTTTAAATAACTTAATGGTTTACCTAAGCTAGCTGTATATTTTTCTATGAAATAATGATGAATAATAAGTATATATTACATAATTATATTAATCGATTTTTCTAGTAATAGAAAACAAAATATTTGTATGACCACATGGATTATCAATTCTGTACAGTCTACAAGATTATTTACTTTTATTTTGCAATAAATAAAATGAAGATATTACTATCATATTTTTATTTCGCAAGTTGAAACAGTTTGCTCTCAAGCATACCACATTATAGTAATTTTTAAAGCTAAAATAATGGTTGGTAAAAAAAAATGACTATAGTAGTTTTTATTTAATTCATTGGGTATTTTATAAAATCTGACTTTTGAGTGAGATTACTTGATATATATATATATATAGGAAATATAGAAATTTCATCTTTCAGGGAGCATCTCTGAATATGTAAATGCTACTACATAATAAAATATCTGTCAAGAATTTTTATGCCTTGATTTTATGAAATAACTTTATCATTTTATCTCCTGCCCCAATAATTGTGTCAGAGATATCATGGAGTTCACTAGCTATTTGTTTAATATAGCAATGGATAGATTAATTGACAGAGATCTGGAAAATAATACTCAACAGTGAATGAAAGATAGTCCTCTGAAAGCTAAGTACATGGAATTATCTTGTCTTGAGGTATATAGGAGCAGGGAATGTTTTCTCGGTATTTATATATTCAATGGCTCATCTTGCTACCTAAATTTAGAGAAGGAAGTTTGTCTTGATAAGTTAGATTTTGTGTAAAGTTAGAAGATTTAGTCTTGATTGGAAAAACAATCACTGAATTGTTGAAATTTATCAATGCAACTTAACTTAGTGTTTCTATTACTGTGATAAACTACTATGAATAAAAGTAACTTGAGGAGGAAAGGTTTTATTTGCTTCCACTTCTATATTGTAGTCCATCATTGGATAGGTAAACAAAGAAGGCAGGAACCTGGAGGCAGGAGTTGATGAAGATGCCATGGAGATACATGTTTCTTGGTTTCTAATCATGGCTTATTCTATTAGCTTTTTTATAGACCAGATGTCCACTAGCTCAGGGAAAGCACCAACCATAATGGACAGGCTTTCCTCCTTCAATCTCTAGTCAAATAAAAGCCCTGCAGCCAGATATTATGAATGCATTTTCTCAGTTGAGCTTCTTTCCTTTCAGATAACTCCATTTTGTGTCAATTAACATAAAAGTAGCTAGCAAAGAACAATTTGAGTTTGGTGGCAATTAACTTATAGACATTTAAGAAACCAAAGGCATATCTTTTTGAATATATAATACATATATGTAAATATAGAAGATGTTTCAGGAATTTGGATCTAATTCAAGTAATCTCCATGTTACCTTAAGTTAGATACTATGAAAACTAAGTTTTTACCCAAGAAGAAGGATATTACCTTTCTCCTAAACTCAGAAACATAGAGCCATGGTCCCTAAGTGAGAAATATGTCCATACTTATCTAATCCCACTCCCAGATCTGGGTTCTGAAATCCATTTTGGACACATACGTTTGAAGAAATCAATGTACTTTCAACCTCTTCTTGGGTAGGATTCCCTGAGCCCTAGGGGAGGGATATGATAGAGGCATCCTATTAAGGGATATGTATTGCAAATCTCACTTTCTGTATATTATCTGGCTGTAGGTCTCTGTATTTAGCATTTTTTTTTTTTTTTGCAAAATAAATCTTTGGTGATGACTGACCCTGGCACTGGCTTGTTAGTACATCAGAATGTCATTAGGAGTCATTTTATTCAATTTTTAAAAATCAATAATGTGTTTTAATCTTTAATTTTAATAACGTGTTTTATCTCCTTGAACTATCTAGTCTTTGACTCAGGTTATTAGTAACCCAATCAGGTTCTGATATGAGTTTCATCTCATGGCTTTGGCTTCAGGTAAAGTTGAACATAGGAAGAGATTGAGAACACCAAGAAATCAAGGCCTTCTAAATATAGAGACTGAGGCAGTATGCACAGAATCTGCATGGGTCTGCACCAGAAAACATCATTGAGCAGAAAAAAGTAGAAGACACAGGCCCCCATTCCAATCTTTAAGCAATCTCCAGTTGGCAAAAACTTGCAAATGAAAATTTGGTTTTCTCCAAGGGAATCTTGTTAAGGAAGCTATGATTTTTGGTTGTTTTATTTATTTATATTTCAAATGCTGTTCCTCTTCTGTTCTTCTCTATACACCCCTATCCTATCCTCCCTCCCCTATGCCTCTAATAGCATGCTCCTTCACCCACCTACCCACTCCTGGCTTACCCCTCTAGAATCCTCCTAAGCTGGGGAAACAAGCCTTTATAGGACCAAGGGTCTCCCCTTCCAATGATGCCAGATATGACAGTCCTCTGCTACATATATAGCTGGAGCCATGAACCCATCCATGTTTACTCATTGGTTGGTGGTTTAGCCCCTGGGAGCTCTGGGGTGTCCAGTTAGTTGATATTATTGGTTCTTCCTATGGGGTTGTAATCTCCTTCAGCTCCTCCAGTCCTTGCCTTAACTCTTCCATTGGGGTCCCTGGGCTTAGTGTGATGGTTGGCTATATCTTCACCTGTTGTAGTCAGATGCTGGACAGGCCTCTCACAGCCATACTAGGCTCTTTTCTGGAACACTTCTTGGCATCACCAATAATGTCAGGTTTTGGTGTCTGCAGATGGGGTGAATCTCAAGGTCAGGTCATCTCTGAATGGTCTTTCCTTCAGTTTCTTCATCTTTTGTCCCTAAGTTTCTTTCAGACAGGAACAACTGGTTAAAAATTTTGAGATGGGTGGGTTGTGCCATTTCTCAACTTGGGACCATGCCTACCTACTAGAGGTGACCTCTACAGGTTCTATCTGCTCTTAATTGGAGACTGAATGTCCAGAAGTAGATGGCAAACAGGAAAAGAACTCAACAGAATCTTTGGAGGTCCCTTGTTTCATAATGTCATATTAGGTTTTATCCTTTAACTTTTCTTTGTTTTTAATTTTTAAAATTTTATCTATGTATTTTGTCTTCTGTCTTTTTACCTATAAGGCATATGTCTTGTATGTCTTCCATTTTAGTATTTTTTATGGGATTTCTAGGAGTGTGAATAAGTGTGAATCTTATGTCTGTTCCTTATATTTTCTTGTCTTAGGGTTCTTTCTCACTTTCTCTTTCTTTCTTACTCTTTCTTTCTTCCTTTCTTTCTTTCTCTCCTTTTTTATTACTTTTCCTTTTTCATCATGTTCCAATGTGCTAGGTTTTGTTTTCTTACATTGTACAGGATCATATGATATATATGATATAGTATCATATCATATGATATTATTAACTCCTAGAAGACCCTTTTATAGTAGTTACAGCTTATTAATTTTTTGATTAACTTACAAAGAATTAGATTTTATCAAGACATTTTTCCAGAAAAATTTTCTGTTAGTTTCTCTCCTTTGCTTCCTCCTTCTCCTTCCTTTTTCCCATGTCTTCTCCCCAGTAGCATCCCTTCTATTTTTGTTAACTTTATTAATTTATCTTTGTGAGTTTCACATTATGCACTCTAATCCCACTCATCTTCCTGTCCCTTTGTATCCATCCTACACCTTTGCAACCTCCTACCTAAAAGAAAATAGAAAACTAAAATAAAAAGTAAAATATATAATAAAACTTAAAAACAATCAGGTCATGGAGGCTGTAGTGTGTCAGTGGGTCCCACTGTATACCCTTTTGTTCACACACATTTACATGCAAATATTCATTACAATGAGACATTTGTCTATCTCAAGGCCTCTGGCTTCTTCTACATTATTAATATTGGGTCCTCACTGGGAGTTTTATCAAACAGCCTGTTGCTTTGTGTCATGGAGATCTTGAATTTTGGATCTGTAGGCTTGGCCCTTTCACATGCTCCAGCAGTTCACAGATGAGGTAGTAGTCTGTTAGCCTAGACTAACTCAATGCCCTAGAATTAGGCTTGGGTTGTAGCTAAGTTAGACAGCCTGAGAGCCCTTCTACTCCCACACTACCAGGGTAAACTCTCTTGCACTGCCCTGGCTAGTTTCCCCAATGCCACACTCAGCAAGGGACAACTCTCTTGCTGTCATGCCCTTGGCCTGCTCACCCACAACTTTGCCACCAGGGTCATCTGTATTGTGCTGCCCAGGCAAGATGCAGGGGTCTGCTTTCCTACCCATAACTGAAGCCAGCGAGGAGTGGGGCCAGATCTATACAGCCTGTGAACATCAAAATGGTCTCAAGCAGCAGCCCTGAAGAGGGATACCCACAGGTCTTTAGCGATAGTATGATCCAAGGTCTTCAACACAGATCCATGCTCCTGCATGGCCATGACCTAGGCCTTAGCTTCAGCAGCAACACTGGCTGGGACTTCACCATGGCCTGAGGTAGCAGGGAAGGTTACTCCCATAGGTTATTTTTCTCCATCTTTATGACTCCAGTTCCACATCTCTTCATAGTGCTTAAACCAGGCTGTTTCTTTTTCCCTACCATTTCCCCACCACATACTTGCGCATTGTAGTGGATTCAACTGAGGATCTTTGGTTATACTCTCTTTTTGTTTTTTTTAATAAAAGAGAGGAAGTGGATGTGTCCAGATGAAGGGGGGGCAGGGGAGAAACTGAGAGAAACAGAGAGAGAATACATGATAATCAGGCTATATTATGTAAGAAAAAATCTATTTTCAATAAAAAGAAATAAAGGAAAATTATCAATGTCCTGTTCAACTCTACCTCATAGGGTAGAGTGTAAACCTAACTTTTATTTGCCTGATGTAAATTGTCATTGCGGAGGTTTACTGCCTCGATCTGTTAGCCTAGGCCTAGTCCTGGAAGTTTCTAGACAGTCTTATCTAGGTGTAGAGTATTTTCAGGCCCTGAGACATTGCTAAATAAGCTCATAATTTCCGGATTTTTCAGAATTTTAGATAGCTGGTTCAACTCAGCTTTACTGGCTCAAACTCCTCCCCAAACTAACTAATTCAATGTGGGTTTTCTCTTGGCCTCTCACTAAATTGCTCTGCTTGGCCAAAAATGGGCTTGAGCAATTTGTTCTGAAAGTCTAGCTCTTTTTTATTCTTTAGCTCATTTTTTCTTCACTCATGTCTAGCTTATTCTCTCTTCAACCTGTCTCTGCAAAATTTTCTCCATAAAATTGCTTCTTCCCTCTCTTCCTTGGAGCAGCTCCTTCTTCTGAGGACTCTTTTCTCTTTCTGTTCTCGTGAGAATTGGGTATATCCTATTCTGTCAGGTCTCTCTCTTTCTGATTCATCACATTGTCTGCCTCTCAATTAGATCATGTTCAAACTTGAGTGCTTCCTTCTACAAACTAACTTTACCTTCATTGTTTAGGATTAAAGGTGCATACTAAAGGCATGCCTGCATTCCAGTCATATCACACACACCTAGAAGGTCTCTGAATGTGATGAAAGCAGCTATGTTGCTGAGTTAAAGTTCTTTACAATACAGTACCAAATGTACTCATAATCCTGGTCCCACTGGGAGTACACAGTTTCTAAGATGAAAAGGCAAAATTAAAAAATAGAAGCTGCAATCCGTGATCTACTCTTGGTGAAAGGGTAGAAATTTCACTACAGATAAACAGGCTGGTACACCTATATTCCTTAGGATAGCAAAGAGATTTTTCTTGAATTAAGGACAAGGCAGGAAGATTTATATCTCTGTAGCACTCCTGGATTAGTTTAAATGTGAAACACAGCAGTACTTTTTTTTCTCAACAGCATGTCAATTAGACACAGAAAAATAATTTACTGGTGATGTTGAAAGACAAGCTGAACTCAGCTGTGATATTTAGTCTAATTCCGGCTGTGGATAGTTTAAATGACTCAAGAATCAATATTCATTACAAAATAAAATTGAGTGCTCATCCTAAGACCACTGAAATCAAAGCAGCTAAAAAATATTTTATATTAATGAAATATATGAAAATCCATTAATGTAATGCACTATATAAACAAACTCAAAGAAAAAAATCACATGATCATCTCCTTAGGTGCAGAAAAAACATTTGACAAAATAGAATAGCCCTTCATGTTAAAAGTATTGGAGACATCAGGAATTCAAGGCCCATACCTAAACGTAATAAAAGCAATGTACAGCAAACCAACAGCCAATATCAAATTAAACAGAGACATACTTGAAGCAATCGCACTAAAATCGGGGACAAGACAAGGATGGCCACTCTCCTCATACTATTCAATGTAGTAATTGAAGTGTGAGCTAGAACAATAAGACAACAAAGGGTTAAAAGGGATACAAATTGGCAAAGAAGAAATAAAGGTATCAGTATTTGCAGATGATTTGATAGTATGCATAAGCGACCAAAAACACTCTACCAGAGAACTTCTCCAGCTGCTAAACAACTTCAGTAAATTGGCCAGATATAAAATTAACTCAAATAAATGACTAGCTTTTCTTTATACATATGTAAACAGGCTGATAAAAGAATTAGAGAAACAACTATATCCACAATAGCCACAAATAATAGAAAATATCTTGGGTTAACTCTAACCAAACAACTACAAGTCTCTCAAGAAAGAGATTGAAGATATAGAGGCCACTCTTAATGGATAAATCAACAAAATACTCCTGCACCTATGACTCAGGGAACATTCCAAAAGAGGAGGTAGAAATACTGTAAAAGCCAGAGGATCTTGGAGTTTGCTGGTAGATTGGGTCTCCTAGAAATACCGGAGACAATACCTGTAAATTCTAGCCAACATGACTGCCCAATGTAAGCTGAACAAGGATACTGCCAATGGACATCCTAAAGTGGATGGAGAAAAGCCTATGGGGCCTCAAACACATGTAAAGACCTGTAGGCAACTGAGGGAAGCTCAGATATATCGTCTACCCCAGGAAGAGCACCACAGCATAACAATTCTTTGTCCAGGTCCAAATGTTCATCCATATATACATAATTATATTGAATATATATCATAAATATTGATTTCATTATATAGTTAATATAATAAATATTTATGTACATATAAGTAACATATATATATTATATGAACATATATTATACACATACATATATACATATATAGCTATGAGTATATATATATATATATGCTTGTACTTATATGTGTGTGAGTGAAAAGAGGATATAAATTTAAAGGGAATTTAGGATGAATGAATGAGAATATTTAAAGGAGAAAAGGAAAGTGAGAAAAGTTCTAATTGAATTATAATCTCAAAAAATTAATAAATATACATAGACATATTTATGACTGAAAGTAGTTACAATTTTCAAACAGTCCCATGGCTTGTCAAAAGCATTGTCTGTGCAAGAAGCAGTGACTTCCTGTGCATTGTTAACCTGAAGACATGATATTCAGACATGATATGTATGTTATAAATAGGGATAATTATTATATGGACCCCTACTAATGTATACATTTAATCCAATATAAAACACATGTAAATACAATTAGGAAACTCTTACAGAGTAGACTATAAAATTTTTTGTGAGGTTATATGATGTATTTGTATTTTAAGCCATGTTAGTATAAAGATCAAAATATTTTTAACAACTCTTAGAAAGTTTACACTTTGAAGTCTGCTACAAAAAAAATCAGTAAATTTAATGGAAAATACCAACATATGTACCTCATTAATGTCATTTATACTATCACTTAGAACAAATCAGATTAATAGTTTTATGTTTTCTGAATGTATTTATTATTTATTTAACATGCTTTTAAACATCATTCATGAGTGTTCCTTTTGACTATGTAAGTGCTTAGGTCATCTATTGAATTTATAAAAAAATCTCACTATGGATTATATGAAGAAGCACATGTACAGAAGCCGTATATGTCTGTGATGAAAATTAAAATACAAACTATATAAGCATCATTTCCCTCTACTTGTGAAATATTTTATTTTTGCAGGAAATTATGTGAAAAATATAATCACTTAAGTCTACCATTTATCCTGTAAATCATAAATTTGATCATCTTTGTTTAATATCATGATAGTTTATTATCAAACAAATGTACTCTAATCTCCACAGAGCAATTACTTTAATTATCTCAGCAATAGAAATGTGTAACGGCCCTTTCTTTTGTAATGGAGGATTCTGCTACTTTCTAATGGCCCATTCTGCTGCTCTGGTCTGCAGGTCAGGGTCTAGCAAAAGAGAGAGTGGGGACGGAGGAAGGGCGAGAGACGCAAAAGTTGGATACAAGACAGATTCTGGTCAAGTCTCCTCAAGTCTCTTTTTTATTCTCCTTTATTTTCCTCTACAGAAAGGAAATCCTGGGTATTTATACCATTTAACACCTGACTTGCCCTTGTGGACAAGCTCAACTGAAGGCACTAAGTCACGTGCCTTGTAGCCATGGATACCAGGTGCACCTTGCAGCTGGGGGCACTAAACAGTGTAACAAGATGTTTATCAGAGTGCGCTCAGCTATTGCAGGCTGTTGAAAACAAATATCTTGCCCGGGTATATGGCTCGAGATGGCTATAAAGATGATAGCTGCTTTCGGCTAAGAGTCGTCTCCCAACAGAAATGAAGACATGAATTTATACAATCTGCAGTTCACATAGATGAGGAAAATATTTCTTCTTATGTGAGTTAACTTTAAAGCATGACAAGGTAAAAGTCCTTCTAAGTTTCAATTTTAATACAGCTACTGGATATTAATATCAAAATGCAATTTTATAATATCATTTAGATTTATCACAGTCAGAGACACTAATTGTTTTCGAGCACTGCTAGCTAACTCTCTGCGAATAGGTTCCTACTTAGCCTTACCTCGATTCACTCAAGGTAGGACAATTTCATAGGGGTTCACACAATTTTTGTTATTAGGTTTACACAGAATTATAATGTTTTACATAGGTAAAACATAAATTTCTTTTAGAGACTTTTGAAAAAAAGTTTAAGACCAAACATATTTAGCTACTTAAATCGTTTAGACCATGACCAAGTGTCTAAGACGGAATAAAATAAAATAAAATAAAATAAAATAAAATAAAATAAAATAAAATAAAATAAAGTAACAGCAGCCAAACAAACAAACAACAATTCCAAAAACACAACACAGCAGATTTTAATAAGTAAATATATAAATTTAACCTATTCAGGTTGAGAGAAACATATGGAA
Organism: Grammomys surdaster; assembly: GCF_004785775.1. Lineage (NCBI taxonomy): Eukaryota > Metazoa > Chordata > Mammalia > Rodentia > Muridae > Grammomys > Grammomys surdaster. Next base: position 5,937,102 of record NW_021620966.1, on the reverse strand, counting down.
AAATATATGATAGACAGGCAGGCTGTCAGTAACTAGATAGCCAGTGGGATAGGTAGATGTATGTAAGAGTAACAGACTTAAATTTCAGAGGCTAAGAAATGTTAAATAATACATTAATTTAAAAATAAAATGGCTTTTTTTTCTATTGGAATTTATGTCTTTCAGCACACAGATTTTTATTCTATGAGGGAAGGGGAACTGGGAATAGAAACCAGAAAGTCCCAGATGCCAGGAAATCAAGAGGCTCCTAGGACCCAACAGGGATGACATTAGATGAAATTTCCAACAAAGGGGAGGGAAAACCTGTAGAGAACAGATCCAAAGGTTAGGCAAGGCCCCCTGTTGAGGGATGGAGTCATCTACTCATCTCCAAATTTTGGGGGGGGAGTATTTTATTTATTTGCATTTCAGATGTCATCCCCTTTCCCCATATTCCCTCCCTAGACCCCCTCATAACACTCCCCCTTCTCTTTTTGCTTTTATACCATTTAAATTACATGCAGGTATTAAGGTCAGTTCTTGGTTGAGGGACTAGCAATACAATAGATGCAAATAGTCAAGGAACAAGCAAGACAATAAACACAAATAATCAAAAAGAACAAGTAAGGCAGATGGGTGAATAAGGAGCGGACCCTCGCCGCCGCTTGTTCTCTCTCTCTCTCTCTCTCTCTCTCTCTCTCTCTCTCTCTCCATGCCGGGCGTGGAGGAGGCAGCGTCCTTCGGGGGCCACCTGAATGGTGACCTGGATCCAGGCGACAGGGAAGAGGGAACCTCCAGCACGGCTCAGGAAGAAAAGACAGACGGAAGAAAAAGAAGGGCAAAGGGGCTGTGTCAGCCAGTGCAACAAGAACTTGATAAAGACTCAGGAGCCTCGATGGATGAAGTGGCAAAACAGTTGGAGAGACAAGCACTGGAGGAGAAAGAGAAAGATGACGATGATGAAGATGGAGATAGTGATGTTGATGGCGCAACTGGGAAAAAGAAGAAGAAAAAGAAGAAGAAGAAGAGGAGGAGGAGGAGGAAGAAGAGAGGACCAAAAGTTCAAACAGACCCTCCCTCAGTTCCAATATGCGACCTGTACCCTAATGGTATATTTCCCAAAGGACAAGAGTGTGAGTAACCACCAACACAAGATGGGAGAACAGCTGCTTGGAGAACTACAAGTGAAGAGAAAAAGGCCCTAGACCAGGCTAGTGAGGAGATTTGGAACGACTTCCGGGAACCTGCTGCGGAAGCACATTGGCAAATTAGGATATATGTCATGAGCTGGATCAAGCCTAGGATGACAATGATAGAAATCTGTGAGAAGTTGGAAGACTGTTCCCGAAAGTTAATAAAAGAAAATGGGTTAAATGCAGGCCTGGCGTTTCCCACTGGGTGTTCTCTCGGCAACTGTGCTGCCCATTATGCTCCCAATGCTGGTGACATGACAGTTTTACACTACGATGACATCTGTAAGATAGACTTTGGAACACATATAAGTGGTAGAATAATCGATTGTGCTTTTACTCTTACTTTTAATCCCAAATATGACATATTATTAAAAGCTGTAAAAGATGCCACTAATACTGGAATAAAGTGTTCTGGGATTGACGTTCGTCTCTGTGATGTCGGTGAGGCCATTCAAGAAGTTATGGAATCCTATGAAGTAGAAATAGATGGGAAGACATATCAAGTGAAACCCATATGTAACTTAAATGGACATTCAATTGGGCCATATAGAATTCACGCTGGAAATACAGTGCCCATTGTGAAAGGAGGGGAAGCTACAAGAATGAAGGAGAGGTGTGCGCCCTCGAGACCTTTGGTAGCACCGGGAAGGGCGTGGTTCATGATGACATGGAATGTTCACACTACATAAAAAATTTTGATGTGTGACATGTACCAATAAGGCTTCCAAGAGCAAAACACTTGTTAAATGACATCAACGAAAACTTCGGTACTCTTGCCTTCTGCCGAAGGTGGCTGGATCGCTTGGGAGAAAGTAAATACTTAATGGCTGTGAAATATCTGTGTGACTTGGGCACTGTAGATCCATACCCACCACTGTGTGACATTAAAGGATCATAACAGCACAGTTTGAACACACCATACTGTTGCATCCGACCTGTAAAGAAGTTGTCAGTGGAGGAGATGACTATTAAACTTAGTCCAGAGTCAACTCAACGTCTTTAGTTTCTAAGCTTTGTTGGAACACATTATACCACAAGTAATTTGCAACATGTTGTCTGTTTTAACAGTGGACCTGTGTAATACCGTTATCCATGTTTAAAGGAGTTTGATCAAAGGCAAACTGTGTACATATAATTAACCAAGAAAACGCTTTCAAGACTTTAATGTTAACTGTTTCTCCCATCTAGGAAATGCTGTACTGCTCACTAGTTAGGAATTACTTACACGTTTTGTTTTGAAGACATAAGAGATGCTTTTTCGATATTTACATTGCCATATTCTTACTTGGATGCTCTGAATGACTACATACATCCAGTTCTGCACCTATCCCCTCTGGTATTGCTTTCTAACCTTCCTGGAATCCATTTTCTAAAAAATAAAAGACATTTTCAGTAAAAAAAAAAAAAAAAAAAAGAACAAGCAAGGCAATAAACAAAATTCCGTGAACACTCTAACAGGGAAGTTGGCTCAGATATTTTGGTCATCCTGAAAAGCCAAATATTTAACCCAGAATTTCTCCTGTCTAAAGGAAATACAGGGACAAAATGTGAAACAGAGACTAAAGGAAAGGACATCCAGAGACTGCCTCACTTGGGGATCCATCCCATACACAGACATCAAACCCAGACACTATTGCTAAAGCCAAGAACTGCTTGTTCACAGGAGCCTGATATACCTGTCTCGTGAGAGGCTCTGCCAAAACCTGACAAATACAGATGCAGGAACTCACATCCAACCACTGGACTGAGCACTGGGACCCCAATGGAAGAGTTAGGAAAATGACTAAAGGAGCTGAAGGGGTTTGCAACCCCATAGGAAGAACAACAATATCAACCAGCCAGACTCTTCAGAGCTCCCAAGAGCTAAACCACCAACCAGAGAGTACACATGGAAGGATCCATGGCTCTAGCCACATATGTTGTAGAGAGTGGCCTTGTAGGACATCAATGGGAGAAGAGGGCCTTGTTCCTGTGATGGCTCAATGCCCTAGTGTAGGGTAATGCCAGGACAGGAAGGTGGGAGTGGGTGGTTAGTTGGGGTAAATCCCTCATAGAAGCAGGGGTAGGCTTGATGGGATATGGATTTTCCTGGGGGTGTGGGGAACCAGAAAAGGGCATAACATTTGAAATGCAAATAAAGAAAATATCCAATAAAAAATGAAGAGTGTGCTATAAGAAATGCAGATAATCCTGATATATAAAATGTTCTGTTTAATCTCCACAAACAGAATTTACTCAAATTAAAATTGAAGTAAAACTGCTCTGTGACATTGGTGTCGAGGTAGCAATCCTCAGAAAATCCATGCCCCTCCTGCCCCTCCTGTCCCTCCTTTTTTTTTAAATCTATTGTTTTTCATCTTAAATAATGCACCTCGGACCTTCTATTTTCAAACCCATGCTAGACATCTCCTGTGCATGCATTGTTTCACAAGAGAAGGTATTAGTCAAACATTAAAGATATTGATTTAAATGTAGTGACTCAATTTGTCAATTTCCATATGTATAATAACTCCTTGAAATGCTCTTATCTTAAAAAGAAATCAACCACTGCTGGGCATAGTGCTGTGTGCCTTTAACGCCAGCTCTCTGGAGGAGAAGGCAGATCCCTGTGAGTTTGAGGCCAGCCTAGTCTACATAGAAAATTCCAGGGGAGCTAATGCTACATAGTCAGACCTTGTTTTGAAAATAAAATTTTAAAAATAGAAAATAGAAAAGAAAAAGTTTCTTCATTTATTTGTAAGATGGACTAATGTCTTCACCAGAGTATTTTTTCAAAATATAAATCCCTACTCAACTAAATTAAAACAAAACAAACAAAAACATCGACCGTATTCTAATCTTAAAGTTTCAGAAAGTAAATTAGTTAATGGAAAAGTTAAAGTCCTGAAGTAAAGAAAATGGTTTTAACCTATTATTTTTAGCAACGAGGGTCAGGCTCGTTTGGGCATTATGGTCTACAATGAATTTTTGATCTGTGTCTCACTTCATTTACCCTCTGAATCAGTTTTCAACTAATTTCAAATCATTTACCAAATTCTCTAGCATTGTTTATCTAGCTGTAAGCTAAGCTAATTGTTTTTGGGAGTTATCACTTAAAATACATAAGTCTACTTCAAAATATTTTTAAGTGATCATTTTGTTAAAACAATATCTTCTGAGAATAAAATATAATTCATAAACTATTGACATTACAATTGTCTCATCTCATTTTCAGGTACCTTTGCCCCTCCATCACTCACTATATTCCCTTAATGTCCAATTTTAGTATCTCAGCAAGACTAGTGTAGTGCTGAAACTGGAGGAGACTAAATCAGCATTGCTAGCTGTAATTCAAGTTACTATAATTGAAGAAAGCACAGGCATTTTGGAACTGACCACTATGGGGAGACATTTACATGACACAATAGATGAACATGCATGCAAATTGATATTGTTTCTTCCTTCTAATGTAGCTGTAGCATTTACAGACACAATAATCTAAACCATCACTGCAATCTGATCTTCTTTACAATCTCATAGGCCAGTGAGAGTTTAGGGTACCTTGTTTCTTCATATCAGTTGAGTGTATTAGTCATGTTACTTCATAAAACAATAATACATATAAAGTATGCAATTGTATTTTTCTTGTATTTTCATAGTCTATGTATTCTATAAGTAACTAATATGTTTTAGAGTTTTTATAACTGCTTTCCATATATTCATTTTTTTGTTTATGAAGGTAGTGATGAGTAGCTTGACACTGTGCCTGTGTGGAGATTTGAGAAAAACTTGTAGGACCCCTCTCTTTTATTCCACTATGATGGTCCTCAGGGTAGAAGTCTGGATGTTAGACTTGATTGCAAGGGGCTTTATCCACTGAGCTATCTTGTCTGCCCAACAGATTTCAAAAGGCATTATAGGGAGGATATTTCTTCCTCCAAGGCTTGTAATTTTTTTTTATTATTATTATTTGGGGCTTCTGATGTGTTCCTCCAGGATTAAACAAGGTATTCTTTCATCAATCGTTTAAGAACAGGGATGTAATTTTTCAAAACACAAATGCCACATCGTCTTTTATAATTTAGAATTTTTTCTCTTTTGTGTTACACACACACACACACACACACAAATTTTTTACCATACTATAGAAATCATTTCAGCAACTTGTAATTATTTATTGAAATTACTTATTTTTCTGTTGTGCTATGAGTACATCAGCATTTCAATGGATACCTGTCCATGAATTCATGGTATGAAAACATCTTCACTACTAATGTTTGAGATTTGAGGGAACAGAATAAACCATTGATGATAAACAAGCCAGAACTCTGAAGAATTCTGTCTTGTGCCAAGATTTTATTGCAGATGACAGAACACAGAAAGTTTGGGCTATCAAACATTCCTTCATAAAATAAGCAATCTCATTTAAGAACATAGGCTTTTAAACTGAGCATATGAGAAATTGTGAAGTGAGGGTTATTAATGCAGAACCAAATTACTTCAGAGCAGGCAAAATAGTGGATGCTCATAATAGATTCTTCTAGTCATATGTCATCTGAAAAGCTCATATTTTCTAGAATTGAAGGGAAAGTCGGTTGGAGGAAAGACCAGGAAAGGATTTTTCATTTTTAATCCAGGATTAATTCCATTATATGGTGAAGGTGCATATTGAAGCACATAGTGGATATTGATTCATAACCCCATTTAATATGATATGGCACACATGTTTAAAAGCAATTTATTTTAGCTGCTCCCCAAAGCTGTCTGAAATCCTATTAAGAACGGGCCCTCTGAAGAGATATATCTTACTTGTTGTACAGGGTTTACAAATACAGGTATCTGAGTAATCCTGGCTTTACAACAAATGTTATCTGTAATGTAGTGTTCTCCCAAGTAGTCATAAGCTCCTCTGACTCACAGTTATACACAAAACAGATATAAAGGTTTGTACAATATGTCTGTGCCTGGGATATTTGGTTAAGGAGAAAATTGGAGCTGCAAAAAAGAAATATTGTTATCTGAAGTGATGCTTCTTCGCCCAGGAAATGTTTAGCACATGACCCTGCCAACCCAGATGCAGCTCCAGGCCCTTAAGATAGAATCATGACAGTGAGGGATGTGGAAGACTGATGTTAAGTTATAACAATGAATTCATGCTGTAAAGAAATGCAATGATCTTTTAAAGGCAAGAGTGGATGCAGATATCATGAGGTCTGACAAAAATTACAGTTTGGCAAGCTTTTAAAGGAAAAGTTCACAAAGTGTATTCAAATTCCTAGGGAAAGACTGAACAGAGTGCTAGCACCTGAAGGTTGCTGGAATTTTAATAGCATCAGTATAATTTTCTACCACTGTCAGAGTATATCTGATAACACACGTTGATTTAGAGAACACCATCTCATGGCATAGGGCAAATATCAGAAACTGTACTTTTGGTAGCCTAACTGACTCTTGATCTGACAAAGAAAATATTTTTTCCCTATGGTTAAAAAATAATTCACAGGGAAATGATAGAATAGAGAAAGAGGGACTAAGCACCTCAATATATATAAACACAGTGGTTTTGAGTTAGAGGTGTTTTTCTGGTATGTGATCTGACAATTTTAGATCATAAAGAGAGATGAGGCAGAATAAATTAATCCATAACACTGGCACAAAACATACTCATGATAACTAGAACATGTTTTTTGCTTCCTAGCTTTGCCACCAGTGGTGTTTCTACATCTAGACAAGGATATACCCTGCATCCGTACTGATGGCCTCGAATCTTCCTGAGATTTGAATACTATGTACTTCCTCATAGCCACATGTATGCTTACTTGCATGAATTGTATTTGTGTTTGTGTTTCTTGTATTTCTCTTCTTCATTGAAGAACTGTACATATATTCTTGGTGTGGCTTATTTGGGACTTATACATAAATCACTGTTGCAAAAGTTGACATAGGCATATTGTTTCTGCAGTGCCTCTTGTCTCATGGGGTTAGTCCTTTATCCCTCTCATGTCTGACGCAGAGAAATATGTTCAAAAAAACAAAGCAAAACAAAACTTGTCAAAACAAAGCAAAAAGTAAAACAAAACAAAACAAAACAAAAAACTCCCACCCCAGCTACTTTATTTTGCCTTCAGATTTCTGAGTCAACTTCAAGGTCACATGCATTATGTATTCTCCAGATTGTCTCTGAGCAATACCACACTGATGAAAACTGTGACATTGCTTTTTTTCCCTTAACTTGCTTCCATGTTCATTAGCATCTGTAGATTAACAGGTTGTATCCTGGTGAATCCACTAGCTAAAGTAGTTTTCCACATTTGATGGTAACACACCCAAAGTAGAAAAAAAAAGTATTCTGGTTGAATCTTGTTTGCATTCATAGCTTGGTTTCAATATATTAATGTTCAGAAGTAGTCTAAACTTGGATGGATTGGATCATATGGATTCTGATTTCACGAATGGTTTAATTCATAGATTTATAGCTTACTGGGCTATTGAAGATATAGAAATTTTAGGAAGTGGGCCCTGAAAACAACAAGTGAATTAGTAGGAGACTGGAATTGAAGGTTTCACTGTCTTCTGTCTCACCTCCTCTGGTCTCTTTCCTCCTCCTAGTCCTCCTCCTCCTCCTCCTCCTCCTCCTCCTCCTCCTCCTCCCCCTCCCTATCCCCCTCCCCCTCCCCCTCCTCCTCGTCTTCTTTTCTTCTTCTTTAAAATTGATTCTTTATTTTTGAGATTGCAATATAATTGTTTCACAAAGATACTCTGCTTTATGGGGGACAAAAGAGTACTATGTCTATGACCACAGATCTTGAAAGTAGGAGACAAATCAATCATTTCCTCTTTGTCAGTTCTTGATCTCAGGAACTTTGTCATTGTGATTGAAAACTGAGAAGCACACATGAAATTGTAGTGTGTTGAAAAAGAAAATTTTAAGAAATCAAATGTGAAAAATAGGAGATGAGAGTTTAGATAAATAAGGTAGGATAAATACTGAATTTCTTTTTTAAAAAATCAGACTTTTAAATACAATCTAATGTGATTATTTTTCCTACTTCTTGGCAATATTAGATGTGGTTGTTTGTGGTTGTTTTTAAATTTTTCTTTATTTATTCATTTGTATTAGTACAAAATCTTATCTGCAACCCAAACTAGTTTTAAACTCATGATTCCCCAGCCTAAGCTTCCCAAGTGTTACAAATACAGGAATGGAACACAATGACTAGTTTATTTGAAGTTTTCAATTGGCTCTTTGTACTGCAAAATAATGCTAATGAGACATTCATCACCAGGACAGAATTACTTCAAGGATAAATATAATCATGATTGTTACTAATGCATCAAATCAGATTTAATTATTTATTGCTGCAAATATGACATTGCCAGGCATTTGAATGCTTGTCAGTTTATGCCATTTTGTTAAAATGTCATGTGCTAACACTTTATCTTTATTATTAGCCACAAGAGCTGACCTGCAGCTGGTACTTGGATGGTCATCAATTCTCTTAAATGCAAGCTTCCAGGCTGCCAACCCCATTGCTGACTGGCATTGGAAGACATCAAAAGATGAGTGGTAAATTTTCTGTTCATCAAATGTCTTTCTATATCTGTGTAAAATAGGCTGTATATTTTAATACTCGCTACACTGTACTACACTGCACACATCATTCATAGCATTTTTAAAAACCCATGAAAGTACTGCCATAACTGCTGAGGTGAGAGATTTCATAAAGAATTCTTCTCAGCTCTCTGCATTAACATTTCTGCCATCCTTAGGAAAAGAAGTTAATTGTATTTAAGCCTCTCGGGTGATTTGGTGTTACTCTTACAAGATCATTCTCCTAAGAGACAAAGAACACAGAGCTCAGGTTATGCAGGCATCTGCCTTCGTCTGTTACATCTAAATTTATGCTCGAGGCATTTTTATTAAAAATTGGAAAACATTAGTTAGTATCACTTTAAAAATGTCACCTTATGGCATATATGTGAACATTTGTGCTGATTGTTTCATGAAACATGACATGGTGCTTCTTTGATTTTCACGTGATCCTTGTTTCAAAATAATTTGAACATGACATATTTTCTTTCAAAAACTTAACTTAGTAAGGGTCAGCATTTATGTTTCAGTTGAATTTTAGCATCATGTAGCACTTCCAGGAGATAGCTGTACTTCACATACCTTTTCCTTAGACCAGACATGCCTTTAAATTCTGGTAGCAATCAATGACATTGGAAATAAGTCTCATGTGTTCTACTGGGTTCAGACTGTTAGTGAGTGAACATGAACTTCAAAGATCTTCTTCTGGCAAGGGTTACATTTATATTATAACATACAAAATACTGTTAAAATATAATGCATCTTAAAATGAAATAAACAATTAAGGAAAGACAGGAACATGATTAGAATTTTTATTTGAGCTATTTTGTGAACTGGAGATATCTTAGTTCATGATTGTAATAAAATTTATATTTTCTGTAATGAGGATGAATAACAAATTTAAAAGAAGAAAGGAAGCTTGAAGCTTTTCGATATATCTAGGCCCTGAGATTTGGAGACTTTAGTAGCTTTGTAGGAAAAAAAAAATCTCCTCTGCCTGCAACTCTCACAGAGAACCCCCTATACCTGTCTATAATTGCTTCATTATTTGTGGGAGTCTCAATATTAAACCTAGAATAAAAAAAACTTATAATTTTGATCAAAGTATGTGTTCTACTTAAATTTCTATTGCTGTGGTTAAATAAATACCATGGCCCAAAGCATCTTGAGGAGGAAATACATTTGTCTTATAAGTTATAATCAAAATTGGTGGAAAGAAAGACTGGAACTCAAACAGTAACTTGCAAGCAGAAACTGAAGCAGAAGAAGAGTAGAAATGCTATTTCCTGGCTTGAGAATCCTGATTTCTTATATCACCCGTTACCACCTCTCCATGAGGGTCACTATCCACAGTGGGCGTGGTTCTTCCATAGCAATGGTTTTTGTTGTTGTTGTTTTGTTTTGTTTTTGTTTTTTGTTTTTTTAAAGAATTATTTATTTTATATATGAGAGTATACTGTAGCTGTCTTCAGACACACAAGAAGGGGGCATCAGACTGCATTACAGATGATTGTGAGATGTCATAAGGTTAATGGGAATTGATCTCAGGACTCTGGAAGAGCAGTCAGTGTTTTTAACCTCTGAGCCATCTCTCCAGCACCTACCATAGCAATTGTTATTCAAGAAAATATCATGAGTCTCCTGAGCAGACTTAGGGTGCCAGCCCTGTACACAATCCCAGAACACCCAGAGGAGGCTGGACTTCCAAGAGCTCTTAAATGCTTAGATAAGGAGGCCACAAAACCTCCTCCTACCCCCAAACAGGGAGTAACTGGGACCTGAAGGGACCCAGGAACTTTCTCCCAGCAAGTGGCACAGAATCCTTCTAGTATATGCTGTGGCCTGAGTAAACCTAGGGTATCAGCTCTGCAACTAATCCCAGAACTCCCAAAGGAGGCTGGAATCCCAGGAGTTATAACACACTCAGGAACATAGGATCATAAGATCACAGGATCTCAGGACCTTGGCCACACCAGGATTTCAGGATCCCAGAAGCAGTCTGACTCCCAGGAGCTCTTAAACTCAGGATCTCAGGATCACTGGATCACTGGATTCTGAGGAGTTCTGACACAATCAAGATAACAGGAGAGACAGGCTCCAGTCAGAGACAGTGAGTGCAGGTAGCACTAGAGATAACCAGATGGTAAAAGGCAAGCAAAAGAACATAAGCAATAAAAACCATGGTTATTTGGCATCATCAGATCTAGTTCTCCCACTATACCAAGTCCCGAATACCCCATGACACTGGAATAGCAAGATTCAGATCTAAAATCACTTCTCATGATGATGATAGAGGACTTTAATAAGGACATAAATAACTCTGTTAAGAAAAAAAAATACAGGAGAACACAGATAAATAGGTAGAAGTCCTTAAAGAGGAAACACAAAAATCTCTTAAAGAACTACAAGAAAACATAACTAAACAGGTGAAGGAATTGACAAAACTATACAGGACATAAAAATGGAAGTAGAAACAATAGATAAATCACAAAGGTAGACTACCCTGGAGATATAAAACGTAGAAAAGAGATCAGGAGTCATAGATGCAACAGAATACAACAGATAGAAGAGAGAATCTCAGGTGCAGAAGATACCATAGAAAACATTGACACAGATGTCAAAGAAAATGCAAAATACAAAAAGCTCCTAACCCAAAACATCCAGAAAATCCAAGACACAATGAGAAAACCAAAATTAAGGATAATAGGTTTGGAAGAGAGCTAGGATTTCCAACTTAAAGGGCAGTAAATATTTTCAACAAAATTATAGAAGTAAACTTCCTTAACCAAAAGAAAGAGATACACATGAAAATATAAGAAGCCCACAGAACTTCAAATAGACTAGATCAGAAAAGAAAATCCTCCTGTCACATAATAGTCAAAACACAAAATAAAGAATAGTAAAAGCATTAAGAGGAAAAGGTCAAGTAACTTATAAATGCAGACCAATCAGAATAACACCAGACTTCTCTCCAGAGACTATGAAGGCCAGAAGATCCTGAACAGATGTCAGATAGACCCTAGAAAAACACAAATACCAGCCCAGTAAAACTCTCAATTACCATGGATGGAGAAACCAAAATATTACATGAGAAAACCAAATTTGCACAATATCTTTCCATAAATCCAGCCCTACAAAAAATAATAGAGGAAAAACTCCAACATAAGGAGGAAAATTTTACCCTAGAAAAAGCAAGAAAGTAATCTTCTTACAACAAACCTAAAAGAAGATAGCCACACAAACATAACTCCACCTCTAACATAAAAAATAACAGGAAGCAACAATCACTTTTCCTTAATATCTTTTAACATCAATGGACTCAATTCCCCAACAAAAAGACAGACTAATTGACTGGATAAGCAATAGAAGCCAGAATTTTGCTGCATTCAGGAAATACACCTCAGTGACAAAGACAGACACTACCTCAGAGTAAAAGGCTAAAAAACAGTTTTCCAAGAAAATGGTCCCAAGAAGCAAGCTGTAGTAGCCACTCTAATATTGAGTAAAATCGACTTATAACCAAAAGTTATTAAAAAAGATAAGGAAGGACACTTCATATCCGTAAAAGAAAAAAAGAAAACTAAGATGAAATCTCAATTTTGAACATCTATGCTCCAAATGCAGGGGCACCCACATTCATAAAAGAAACTTGACTAAAACTCAAAGCACATATTGCATCTCACACAATATAGTGGGAGACCTCAATATCTTACTCTCAGAAATGGACAGATCATGGAAACAGAAACTAAACAGAGACACACTGAAACTAACAGAAGTTATTAACCAAGTGGATTTAACAGATATCTACAGAACATTCCGTCCTAAAACAAAAGAATATACCTTCTTTTTAGCACCTCATGTTACTTTCTCCAAAATTGACCATATAATTGGTCACAAAACTAGCCTCAACAGATACAAGAACATTGAATAATCCCATGGATCCTATCAGATCATCATGGGCTAAGGCTGATATTCAATAATGACAAAATCAATGGAAAGCCCACATACACATGGAAACTGAAAAACTCTTTACTCAATAATAAATTGGTTAAGGAAGAAATAAAGAGAGAAATTAAAGACATTTTAGAATTTAATGAAAATGAATACACATAATACCAAAACTTGTGGGTTACAATGAAAGCAGTGCTAAAAGGAAAACTCATAGATCTAAGTGCCTCCAAAAAGAAACTGGAGAGAGCTTACACTAGCAGCTTGACAGCACACCTGAAAGCTCTAGAACAGAAAGAAGCAAATGCACACAAGATGAGTAGATACCAGGAAATATTCAATCTAAGGGCTGAAATCAACCAAGTAGAAACAAAAAGAACTATACAGAGAATCAACAAAACCAGGAGCTGCTTCTTTGAGAAAATCAACAAAATAGATAAACCCTTAGCTAGACTAACCAGAGGGCAAAGAGACAGTATCCAAATTAATAAAATCAGAACTGAAAAGGGAGACATCACAATAGAAACCAAGGAAATTAAAATAATTATTGGATCCTAGTACAAAAGCCTATACTCAACAAAACTGGAAAATCTGGATGAAATGAACAATTTTCTACACAGATACCAGATACAAAAAAAAAAAAAAAGTTAAATCAGGATTAGATAAACCATCTAAACTAAACCCCTAAAGAATTGTGGCAGTCATTAAAAGTCTCCCTCCCCAAAATACCCAGGACCAAATGGTTTTCTTGCAGAATTCTATCAGACTTTCCAAGAAGACCTAATAGCAATTTTATATAAACTAGTCCACAAAATAGAAACAGAAGGAACACTGCCCAATTCGTACTATGAAGCCACAATTACGCTCATATCTAAACCACACAAAGACCCAACAAAGAAAGTGTACTTCACACCAATCTCCCTTATGAATATTGTTGCAAAAATACTCAATAAAATTCTTGCAAACCAAATCCAAGGACACATCAAAACAGTCATCCATTGTGACAAAGTAGGCTTTATCCCAGGAATGCAGGAATGTTTCAGTGTGTGTAAATCTATCAATATAATCCACTATATAAATAGAGCCAAAGAAAAAAACGACATTATCATCTCACTAGATGTTGAGAAAGCATTTGACAAGATTCAACACCACTTCATGGTAAGTCTTGGAAAGAACAGGAATTCAAGGCCCATACCTAAACATAGTAAAAGCAACATACAGCAAACCAGTAGCCAAAATCAAACTAAATTGAGAGAAACTTAAAGCAATCCCACTAAAATCAGGGATTAGATAAGGCTGCCCACTGTATTAATACCTATGCAATATAGTACTGGAAGTCCTAGCTAGATCAATTAGGCAAAAAAAGGAGGTCAAAGGGATACAAATTGGAAAGGAAGAAGTCACAATATCACTATTTGCAGATGATATCATAGTATACTTAAGTGACCCTAAAACTTCCACCAGATAAACAACTTCAGCAAAGTAGCTGGTTATAAAATTATAAAATCAGTAGCCTTCCTCTACTCAAAGGATAAACAGGCTGAGAAGAAATTAGGGAAACAACATCATTCACAATAGTCACAAATAATACAAAACACTTTGGTGTAAATCACAATAGTCACAAATAATACAAAACACTTTGGTGTAAATCTAACCAAGCAAATGACAGGTCTGTACAACATGAACATCAAGTGTCCGAAGAATGAAATTGAAGAAAATTTCAGAAGATGGAAGGCTCTCCAATGCTCATGGATTGGTAGGATTAACATAGTAAAAATTGCCATCTCCACAAAAGCAACCTACAGATTCAATGCAGTTCCCATGAAAATTCCAACTCAATATTTCATAGAGTTATAAAAAGCAATTCTCAAATTCATTTGGAATAACAAAAATCCCAGGATAGTGAAAACTATTCTCAACAATAAAAGAACTACTGCACGGGATTGGTACAGAGACAGTCAGGTAGATTAATGGAATAGAGCTGAAGACCTAGAAATGAACCCATACTCCTATGGTCACTTGATCTTTGACAAAGGAGAAAAAATTGTCCAGTGGGAAAAAAAGACAGCATTTTCAACAAGCAATGTTGATTCAACTGGAGGTCAGTATGTAGAAGAATGCAAATCAGCCCATTCTTATCTCCTTGTACAAAGCTCAAATACAGTGGATCAAGGACCTCCACATAAAACCAGATACACTGAAACTAATAAAAGGGAAAGTGAAGAAGAGCCTTGAACACATGGGTACAGGGGAAAAGTTCCTGAACAGAACACCTATGACTTATGCTTTAAGATCAAGAATTGACAAATGGGACTTCATAAAATTTCAAAGCTGCTGTAAGGAAAAGGCACTGTCAATAGGACAAAATAGCAACCAACAGACTGGGAAAAAAATCTTTACCAATCCTATAACCAATAGAGGGCTAATATCCAAAATATACAAAGAACTCAAGAAATTAGACTGCAGACAATCAAATAACCCTATTAAAAATGGGGTACAGAGCTCAACATAGAATTTCTACTGAGGAATATCGAATGGCCCAGAAGCACCTAAAGAAATGTTCAACAACTTTATTCATCAGGGAAATGCAAAACAATTCTGAGATTCTACCTCATACCTGTCAGAGTGGCTAAGCCCAAAATCTCAGGTGACAGCAGATGCTGATGAGGTTGTGTAGAAAGAGGAACACTCCTCCATTGTTTGTGGGTTTGGAAGTTGGTTCAACCACTCTGGAAATCAGTCTGGTGGTTCCTCGGAAAATTGGACATATCATTACCTAAGGACCTAGCTATACCATTTCTGCACATATACCCAAAAGATGCTCCAACATATTACAAGGTCACATGCTCCACTATGTTCATAGCAGCCTTATTTATAGTAGCCAGAAGCTTGACAGAACTCAGATTTCCTTCAACAGAAGAATGGAAGCAGAAAATATGGTACATTTACACAATGGAGTACTACTCAGCTATTAAAAAAAATGAATTCATGAAATTCTTAGGCAAATGGAAGGAACTAGAAAATATCATCCCGAGTGAGGTAATTCAATCACAAAAAAAACACAAATGGTATGCACTCACTGATAATTGAATATTAGCCCAAAAGTTCACAGTACCCAAGCTACAACTCACAGACTCACAGACCATGAAGTTCAAGAAGTATAAACACCAAATTGAATCGTGGGTGCTTAGGTACTTCTTAGAAGGAGTAACAAAATACTCCTGGGAGCAAATATGGAGACAAAGTGTGGATCAGAGCCTGGAGGTTGGGACCCTCCATAGAGTGACCCACCTGTAGATCCAGTCTATGTGCAATCACCAAATTCAGACACTATTGTGAATACCATGAAGTGCATGCTGACAGGAGCATGATATAGCTGTCTTCTGAGAGTCATTGCCAGAGCCTGACATATACAGAACCAGATGCTTGCAGCTAAACATTGGAATTATCACAGGGTCCCCAGTGGAGGAGTGTGTTAGAGAGAAGACCGAAGGAGTTCAAGAGGCTTGTGATCCCGTGGGGAGAGCGACAATACCAACTAACCAGACCTCCCAGAGTCTGCACAGCCAACCTGGAAACACACATGGAGGGACCCATGGCTTCAGCTGTATATGTAGTGGAGGATGGCCTTGATCAGCATCAGTGGGAGAGGATGGCCTTGTTCCTGTGAAGACTGGATTGCCCCATTGTGGGGAAATTCAGTGGCAGGGTGGTAGGAGTAGATGAATGGGTGGGACACTCCCTCATAGAAATAGGAAGAGGGGGATGGGATAAGGGGTTTCTGGGGGTAAAGGGGAAAGGGGATAACATCTGAAATGTAGATAAATAAATTATCTAATTAAAAAAATAAAACAGATATTTGAAATGGCTATTGCAGAGACTTATTGCCAACAATTTAATATTACCCATATTACTGGGATTCCTTTCAACCATCAAGGACAAGAAACTAAGGAAGGAGCCCATGGAACTTTAAAACAATATCTTCATAAAATAAAAAAGGGGGAGATACAGGCAGATTTCTGATTTCGAGGCCAGCCTGGTCTACTGAGTGAGTTCCAGGACAGCCAGGACTACACAGAGAAACCTTGTCTCGAAAAGAAAAAAAAAAAAAAAGGAAAGGAAAAAAAAGGGGAGGAAGTTATATCCTCATAAACTACAAATTTATTTAAATGATGTTATTTTATTTTATATTATTTTAAAATATTTAGATACTAAGGAATTTTCTGCTGAGTGTCTATAGCACCCTACAACTAGGTATACTTATGCATAGGTATACTGGTGCATGGCATGATCCTGATCAGGTGTTTAATATGGGGAAGATGGCATTTTTGTGTTTATTCTGCAGGATGTTGAAGGAGGATGGTGGCTTCCAGAGTGACTGATGAGACATGCTAATGCTAGGACAAAGAATAATTATGATCTGTGAGCTTGCTGAGTGCCCTGACAATGGTGATTGAAAAGCTGTATTGGACATATGTTCAAAACCCACCTTTGTTTGCCTATATCCCAGATGGGACACACTGCCTAGCCTCAAGATTTTAGAACCTGTGAAACAGAGAATCAAAAAGAGAAGTTATAATGACTCTTGTATTTTTCTTAAATATGACAAGTTATTCGGACAAAATCATGGGCTGTTCTAGAAATCAATCCAATATTGGAAATAACAGTCGTCATTTGGAAGGCGGTTGTGGACATTTTCAAAGACATATTTGGAAGGTAGCTGCTGTTCTCTATGATGTTATGTTAGTAAGAGATAAAGTTGGGACAGGTTCTAGTTTCAAACAAGTGTTAGTACATATGTTAAGGCTCTTTTAACTTTCAAGTTAAAGTTACTTTTATTTCTTCTACAGTATTTAATGTAAGTTGCATTGGTTGTACACTTTATAATTGTGTTAGTGTGTTGAAAACTGACATGTCAGTTATGGACATCTATCAATCAGCTTTTGTTTTAGTTCCGTAAGTATCACAGAACCTTGGTTTTCTGAAAAAAAAATCTTGTAAGTACTGGAAGAAGTGAGTCAGACTTTAAGCATAAGCAAGAGGTTAGTGGACTTGATTATTGCTGGTATAAAACCTTTAATTACATTAATTGCTAGCACCACTGCTTCTGCAATTGCTTTGACACAAGAAGTTAAGACAGCTACTTTTGTTAATCACTTACCAAAAAAATGTTACTAATGTGTTGAGTATACAAGAGGATTTTGATAGGCGTTTGGAACAAGGGATTGATGCTCCTAATCCTATACAAATTATTGGAAGGAGGTTTAGAGTTTAAGAGTAAGGAGCCATCTTGAGTATCATGCCAAATACCATTGGATTTGTGTTACTTCCAAAATTTACAATGATAGTCATTATAATTAGAAAAAAGCTTAAAGACACTTGCAGTGTATTTGTCATAATTCTAACTCCTCTCTGGGTGTTTTAACTTTGCTTCATAAGCTTATGAATTTAAAAAATGCTGCTCTGCTGTGCACTGATGCAGCAGATACTGCTGATAAAATTACCCATGGCCCAAGGTCAGTATTTCCATTTTGGTCAAGCTTCAAGGATGGCATATATAGCTTGATTACTCTAGCTCATTTTGTCCTGGGAATACTTTTATTCCTGCCCATCATCTTAAAGCTTGTTTTTAACAACATCAATATGTTGGCATCCAAAGTGCATGCTTTGAATCTGAAAATCAATCCCCAGACACAGTTATTAATTTAACAGGCTGGCAAGCCAAGGACAGGTAAGATTCTACACAGAGCCTTACCAACTTAAGACAGAAGTAGATAAGGAAGGCATTCTTGTCAGAATGATCAAAGACAAGGCTCAGTCTTGTTTATTATATAAAAAAGGGGAGAGGCTGAGAACTTTTGTGGCTGCTTGGCAAGAATCTGACATTTGCCAAGGACAAGGAAATGGGCTGGTTGGCAGAAATACGCCATTGGCCAAGGACAAGGGAGTGGGCTTCAGACAGGAATCTGATATTAGTCTAGAATAAAGAAGTAGTTTCAGGCAGAAATCTAAATCTTAAGCTAAAACAAAGAAATAATCATAGGCTAGAACAAAGAAGTAGGCTTCAGACAGGAAAATGACTTTGGGCTAGGATAGAGAAGTAGGCTCAGATATTTTGGTAATCCTAATAAAACCTTAGAACTAGTGATCATGGGAGTGATCAAAGAACTTTGTTTATGGTCTTGCTTGTTCTTTGATTATTTGTGTTTATTGTCTTCCTTGTTCATTGATTATTTGCACCTATTGTATTGCTAGTTCCTCAACCTAGGACTGACCTTAATACTTACAAGTAATTAAAATGGTATAAAAGCAAAAAGGAGGTGGGGAATGGGATAGGGAGTTTCTGCGGGGAGGGGAAAGAGGATGACATCTGTAATGTAAATAAATAAAATACCCAATTTAAAAAAAAAATGTTTCAAATACTAGGATATAGAATCTAAAAGAGGTATTTTCTCAAGTGAGATTTCCTCTTCCTAGAAGACTCTAGGTCATTTCAAGTTGACAACAGTCTAACTAGGCAAGGAGGAGAGAATGACTTTCATGTGGCATTTTATGTTTACTAATAAAAATTTACATTTTTGTCATTTTAACTGCAAAATGTCATAAAAAATTAAAAGATGGAAAACACAAATTATTTGATTTGTTTCAACATGAATGCCATATCAGGACTATAAAAGAAGCAAGTGATTGAAAAATAAAATGCAGAATACTTGTACATAGCTTCCTAAATGAGAGTAACAAGTTGCTAATTGCTAACAAACACCATGAAAATTGTGCCCATTTTATCAGTCAGTGTTCTGTAGAAGAATAGAGCTGATAGAATAAATATTTATTACAGAAATGACTCATTAAATTTGCACACATCCACCAGCTGAGTTGTCTAACAATAGCCATCTGCACATTGGAGAACCTAGGAAGTGAGGAGATGACGATTAATAGATTCGATGCCTCCATAGTACAAATTCTGTGGTTGAAGGCTTGGGGAGTTTGGGGGAGCTGATAATCTTTAGTTTATATTGGGGCCCTCAAAAAGTAAGAAAATGTCAGTGGAGTATGGCAGCATTGCATGGAGTAACAAAATAGATGCATTTACTACACAAAAGAAATGGTACTCAGACAAAATCAATTTCATATCTGAACCACCACAGAAGGTACTATTGACTCTAGGGAATATTCTTCTAACTTCAGTTTTTTTTTTTCTGGAAATATTTTCACAGATCTCTACAGAGGTCATAATTTTTTAGTTGAGTACAGATTGAATAAAAGTGCAATTCTATTTAACAACCACCCAACTGACAAAATCCCAAGTCAGCACCAAAAGCCCACATAGGAACAGAAATCAACAGCATTAAATTGCTTTTTCACAAGATCAGTGATCCCTAGCAAAATTGTAACAGCTTGTTAGACACAAAAATCAAGAATATTTACTTTAAAATATGTAAAGCAAAGAGAGAGCTTTACATGGATTTACTCTAGCCATGTCAACTCTCTACATAGTGATATGGCCCACCTTCAAATTAAAGTCAAAATAGTTCAAGTTGAAAATGAAAATGAACTTATATGTGCATGCCATGAATCTGGGAAATGTTGATTTGTTTAGTGTTTAATGAACACCTATTACATCAAGACAAACAGGTTACAAAATATTGATAGATATGCAAGTCTCTTTGGCAGACATGCATTCTTACTTACAGTCCCTAGGATTAAGATTAGATTTCTCACTTCTGTGAGCTTGAATTTTATAGAGAACCAAATAACTAGAATCATATAGTATTGACTATTCTTTTTATTTCCTTTTTTTTACTAATTAATTAATTTATTTATTTATTTACATCCCAAATACTGCCACACCCCTAGTCCTCCACATAGATTTCTTCTCCATCCCTCATCCCCCTCACCTCTGAAAGAGTGCTCCCTCCATACATGACCCCATCTGGAGGATTCAAGTTTCTACAGTATTAGGCACATCCTCTCCCGCTAAGGTCAGACAAGGCAGCCTTCTGCTATTTATGTGTTTGGGGTTTTGGAATAGCCTGTATATACTCTTTGGTTGGTGGCTCAGTCTCTGGGAACTCCCCAGGATACTAATTAGTTGACACTGTTGGTCTTCCTGTGGGGTGGCCATCCTCTTCAGATTCTTCAGTGTTTCCCCGAACTCTTCCATAAGTGTCCCTGACCGCTGCCCTATGCTTGACTGGGGTATCTGCACCTAACTCTGTTAGCTGGTGTATAGAGTCTCTCAGAGAACAGCCATGTTAGGGTTCTGTCTACAAGTACCACATAGTATCAATAATAGTGTACAGAATTGGTGCCCGGCCTGTGGAATGTATCCCAAGTTGGACTGATCACTGGTTGGCCACTCCTGCAGTTTCTGTTCCATTTTTGTCCCTGAATTTTACTTAGACAGGAGCAATTTGGGGTTGAAAGTTTTATAGATTAATTGGTGCTTTATCCCTATACTGGGGGTCCTGTCTTACTATTGGAGGTGGTCTTTTCAGGTTCCATATTCCTACTATTGGGCATTTCGTCTAAGGTCATTTGCATTGAGTCTTGGGAGCCTATCCCATCCCAGATCGTTTGGAATTTCCAAGAGACTGCACCACCCTACCACCCGCAGCAGATGCATATGCCCATTCATTTTCCTTCTCCTCTGGACCTTTCTCCTGTATCTCTCCATACCTGATCTATTGGTATTTTCTTCAGGAAACTTTCTTCTGTGCCAAAGTGTTTAAGGCTATTTCTCAATTTATCTTCTATTAGATTCATTATATCCAGTTTTATGTTGAAGTCCTTGATACACTTGAGCTCGAATTGTGTGGGTGTTATATATGGATCAATTTGCATTCTTCTATATGCAGACATCCAATTAGTCCAGGACGATTTGTTGAAGTTGTTTTCCTGGATCCATTTTGTGGTTTTGAGTAGTTTGTCAAAAATATCAAGGTTTTTTAGGTATGCAGGTTTATTTCTGGGTCTTATATTGTATTCCATTGATCAACCTGTCTGTTTCTGAAAAATTACTATGTGGTTTTCATACTATTGTTAGGTTGTACAGCTTGAGGTCAGGGGTGGTGATTTCTCCAGAAGTTCTTTTATTGTCCAAAATTGTTTTGGCTATCCTGGGTTTTATGTTATTTTTCTATAGCAGCTGTTTGTTTGTTTGTCTTGTTTTTGTTTTTGTTTTCGCATTTAGTGGCATGCCCATCATGTTTATTTAATTCACTCAAAGGGCAGGATTACTTTTTAAATGTTTAATAGTATGCTGTCATATTTCTATACAACTCTACTATTTACTTACTGTCCTAGTTAGGGTTTTACTGCTATGAACAGACACCATGACTAAGGTAACTCTTATAAGGACAACATTTAATTGAGGGTAGCTTACATGTTCACAGGTTCAGTTCATTATCATCAAGGCAGGAATATGACACTATCCAGGCGGGCATGGTACAGGAGGAGTTGAGAGTTCAATATCTTCATCTAAAGGCTGTTAAAGAACACTGGCTTCAAGGCAGATAGAATGAAGGTCCTAAAGCCCACACCCACAGTGACACACCTAATCCCACAAGGTTACATCCACTCCAACAGGGGCATATCTTCTAATAGTGACACTCCCTGGGCTGAGCATATATAAATCATCACATTTGCCCATATAAACATGCTTTAAATCTTTATCTTCATTACTGGAAATGAAACGGAAATGTTCATGGATATGTGACTTTGTCTTTCATCTTTCTGTTTAAAAATTTATGAATATGTCTTACATGGTGCTTGGTCCTAGGAATCTCCTTTGCTGTACTTTGCCTGCAAATATATGTAAATTATATCATACTTTATTTAGAAGATAAACCTCACAGTGTTGTTACCATAAAATATAGAGACAAAGTTAAGCAAAGAAATAAACAGGGCACAAGAAAATACTGGGAAGCACTGTGTTTCTTTGTTTTGAATAGAGATTATTGTACTGAACATAACTCAACAAATATTATATATTAATTACATAGTTTTCTGCATGTTATCCTATTTTTTCTAAACATTTGTGTTTATAATTTTTGATTATGTGAATGTGCTCAAGCATCTATACTTGAATACAAAAAGCATCTATACTTGAATACAAGTATCTGAAGGGAAGAGAGGAGTTAGATTTCTCTGGCTGAAGTTATGACCAACTTAGGTGATTAGAATTAAACTTGAGATCTCTGCAGAATGGTACATACTCTTGTGATTTAATCTGACTCTCTAGATCCTATATGATTATATTTTAATAAACTTTCTAAGAGTAAAAAAGTAATAATGATATAAAGCATAAGAATAATGTTTGATAGATCCTTGAAAACCTTAACTACACCAAGTTTGGTTTGTATATCATCCTATTGAAATGTCTATAGTCTCATGGCTGCCATAAGCTTCTGATGGTATTATACTTGGTTTACAGAAAGATTAAAAATATTATTATAATACTTACAAAAAATACAAAACAAACAAACAAATCAGGAACTAAAAGTCATTAGTCATTAATTTGTCATTGATATTTCTCAATATCAATGAATTTAATTTCCCAATAAAAAAGGCACAGGGTAACAGAATGGATGAAAAAAACAGGATCCATCCTTCTGCTGAATACAAGTAACACATCTCCACATCAAATATATTCATAGCTTCAGAGTAAATGGTTAAGAAGTTTTTCTTCAAGCAAATAGATCTAAGAAACAAACTGATGTAGGCATTCAAATATTCCAAAAATAAACTTCAAAGCCCATATTTGTGAAAGAAACATTACTAGAGCTTAAATTTCAATTAATCATAACATGTTTGTAGTGGGACACGTTAATACCCAACTCTTGCTAACAAACAAATCATCTAGACCAAAGGGGGGGAGAGAGAGACAGAGACAGAGAGACAGAGAGGCAGAGAAATACAGAGAAAGAGAGACTGAGGTAGAGACACAGAGAAAGAGAAAGAGAAAGAGAAAGAGAAAGAGAAAGAGAAAGAGAAAGAGAAAGAGAAAGAGAAAGAGAGAAAAATACTGGAGCTAACAGATACTGTAAAGTAAATGGACCTAAGAGGTGTCTACAGAACATTTCAACCAAACATAAATGAATTTATCTATTTTTGTTTAGCACCTCAGTGAACTTTCTCCACAACACACCAAATACTCAGTCACAAAGCAAGTCTAAACAGATAAAAAAAATATGAAATAACCTCCTACTTCCTAAAAGACCAGCATAGATTCAAGCTAGATTTCAACAAAAGAAATAATAGTAGGCCTAAAACTCATGGAAACTAATCAACTATCTACTAAGTCCATACTGTGTTAAGGCAGAAATAGAGTATGCCTTCTAGAATTCAAAAAAGTGAAAGTATAACATATGAAACTTAGGGGATACAATGAAAGTGGTACTAAGAAAATTCATAAAACTAAGTACTTCCATAGAGGAATTAGATAGAACTCGTGTAAGCAATTTATCACACACCTAAAAGTTCTAGAACAAGAAGAAGCAAACAAACTGAAGAGGAGTAGACTTCAAGAAGTAATCAAACTGAAGTTGACATCAATAAATTAGATAACAGAAAAAATAAAAAAAAGCAACAAAACAAAGTTTATTCTATGAGGAAATCAAGGTAGATAAACCCTTGTCCAAGCTAAGAGGTTGAGAAAGTATAACCAAATTAACAAAATCAGAAATGTAAAATTGGACATAATAGACACTCAGGAAATCTAATGAATCATGAGTACATAATTTGAAAACCTATACTCCACAAAATATGAAAACCTACAGACATGGATAATTTTCTGAATAGAACTACTTATCAAAGTTAAATCAAGATCAGATAAATATGTTAAATATACCTATAACCCTTAAAGGAAGTAGAAGCAGTCATTAAGATTCTCAAAACCAGGGCCAAACGGTTTTTAGTGCAGAATTTTACCAGACTTTAAAAGGAAAAGTAATGCCAATACTCTTCAAATTACTGTACAAAATAGAAGCGTTGAAAAAATTGTTCTATGTGGCTATAGTCAGCCAGATATGCAACCACACAATGACTCAATAAAGAATTACAGAACAATTTTCCTTATGAACATAAATGTGAAAATACTCAATAAAAAAATGGACAACCAAGTCCAAGACTACATCAAAAAGATTATCCATTGTGACCAAGCAGGCTTTATGCTAGAGATAGAGGATTCAAGACAACATAATCAGTCACCAGCTTACAACATTTAAATAAACTGACAGAAAGAAAATCATCTCTTCGGATGGTGAAAAGGCCTTTGACAAAATCAAACACCCAATCATAACAAAAGTCTTGGAAAGGGTGAGAATAGAAGGAACATATCTCAAGAGAACAAAGGCAAATTAAAGCAAGCCTATAACCAACATCAGATTAAATGGAAAGTAGCACAAGTCAATCTCTAAAACAGGAACAAAGTTTTCCATTCTCTTTTATGTATTCAATATAGTATTTGAAGTTCTAGCTAGAGTAATAAGAGAGCTATATGAGATTAAATGGATTGAAATTAGAAAAGAAGAGGTCAAAATATTTCCTTTCACAGATGATAGATATCCTATGCATAAGAGACCTTCAGTTTTTTAGCAGAAATCTCTATAGCTAATAGATATCTTTAGCAAAGTGGGTAGATACAAGATTAACTCAAAAAATCAGTAGCCCTCCCATATGCAAATTACAATTGGACTGAAAACGGAATCAGAGAAAAAAGACACTTCAAAATATCATGGGATAACTCAAATAAAGCAAACAAAACAACAACAACAACAACAACAACAAAAACTTGCATGATGATAACTTTAAGTCTTTAAAGAAATTGAAGACATACAGATTGGAAAGATCTCCAATAGTTATGGATAGGTAGGCTCAACATTGTAAAAATGGGCATCTTACACAAAGCAATCTACAAATTTGATTAAATCCCCATCAAAATTCCAGCAAAATTATTATATACCCAAAAGGACTGTACTTAACTTCATATAAAAACAAACAAAAAAAATACAGGAGAACTAAAACAAAGAATATCATCATTCGTACAAAATGGAAGCCAGAGTAAAAGTAAAAAAAAAAAAAAAAAGATTTTCAGCAACTTCATATCAAATAGAGGACTGATATTCAAACTATATAAAGAACCCAACAAAGTAGATATCAAGAAAACAACCCACTTCAAAAATGAAATATAGATCTAAAAAAAATAAATGTTCCACATACTTAGCCATCAGAAAAATGCAAATCAAAATCACTCTGCTATTCTGTCTTAATATCTGTTAGAATGGCTAAGATCGAAAGCTTAAGGGACAGTTAATGCTGGCAAGCATGTGGAACAAATGGAATACTCCTCGATTGCTGGTGGGAGTGCAAATTCATACAAACAACCACTAATCAATATGGTGATTCCTCAGAACTGGGAATCAATTTACTTCAAGATGCAGTTATACAACTAATGGGCATATGCTCAAAGAATGTTCCAGCCTACCACAAAGGCATGTTCTCAACTGTGTTCATGCCAGCTTTATTCATAATAGCCAGACACTATAAAAAAACCTAATGTCCCTAAACAGAAAAATAGATTACGATGTGGTATGCCTATACCATGGCTTATTACTCAGCTATTTAAACAAAAGACATCATGGAATTTTCAGAAAAATGGAGAGTACTAGACAAATTCATCTTGAGTGAGGTAACCCAGACCGAAAAGGACAAATTATATATTCATTTGCAAGAGGATATTAGCTGTTAAGTCAATAATAATCAGGTTATATCTACAGACTCAGAAAGGGTATGGATGACTCTAGGGGTGATGCATGGATCTCCATAGGAAGGGAAATTAAGAGTATTTGTGGGTAGACTTGCCAAGTACCAGCCTCAACTTGGAGTGGGGTTCCTAGGAAGGGGTTTCTGGGAGTGATGAAAACAAAGGGCTCAAAATCAAATTGAGGGTTTAAGCTGATGGCTTGTGTCCTTCTCAAAAGAGTTTCCAGCCTGCTTTCTCTCTGTTCTGCTTCTCATTCTCTCTCTCTCTCTCTCTCTCTCTCTCTCTCTCTCTCTCTCTCTCTCTCTCTCTCTCTCTCTCTCTCTCTCTC
>NW_021620966.1:5904154-5910309 GCF_004785775.1 Grammomys surdaster | reverse complement strand
CTCTCTCTCTCTCTCTCTCTCTCTCTCTCTCTCTCTCTCTCTCTCTCCTGTCTCTCCTGTTTTGCTTGAGACAAAATGTTTTCCAAGTATTTCTCTCTTGGTATTCTAAAAAATTCTCTGGATAGCTCATCTCTTGCAGATGCTAAACCCAGTCTTTTTATTTTATATATCAATCCAGTCATTTCCTCTAGGTCTCCTTTTGATTATTCTATGAATCAGCATCCCATGACACTCCAGCCCCTTAATTCTTCGGAGACAATAAGCACACATTTTCTCTTAACATTGCAAAAGGATTCAGAGATTTGTCTGCCTCTGTTAAGCACTGATGATAAACTAGCTGAGTGGGACCCTATAAGGAAATTACCATTTCTATCACACCTGGACTTAAATTAGCACTATGCTAGGCTGACCTTCAACTCAGGAATCTGCATGCATTTGTATGCATGCCTGTCTTTGTATCTTTATGACAAGCTGGTTCATAGTGTAGCTGCCTTTCTCTGTTCCTTTAGATCTGTGAAACTCCTTATTGCATCTTTATATTCTTGGATAGTTGAGAAATTATATATTTTCAAAGTCATGTTTTTCGAGTCGTTTTCCACTGCTTTAAGGGCTGTCCTGAAGGTCCCAGCATCTACTATTTTGCTAAGACATAGATTAGGCACACTTTCACCTAGAGGACTTATGCTGTCTGTGATTATCATGGAGTCATTCATGTTAACAGGTAGAGCAAAATATTTACATTATTATACAAACAAGCCTTAGGCCCACAGAAGCCATTGACCCTTGTTGAAGCTCATCCCTGCTAGTCCTGTCATAGGGGTATGACCACTGTCATTCTGTCCCTACCAAGGCCATTCAGGATCAGGCAATGGTTGGAAATTCAAATAGCAAGGATCAAGTAGAGAGGTCAAGGAAGGGATTATTTGTTTTGTTGATGTCTAGTTTTTTTTTACTTCTTTATATATTATATATTTTGACTACTGCCACCCCCAAATTCAATACACTGAGTAGAACATAAAAAGATTTTCACCAACTCCACATAGGACTAAGAATCCACTTTTTTTTGAGATTTTTTTTATTGAACATTTTATTTACATTTCTGACGATATCCCCTTACCCCGTTCCTCCCATGGCCAGGAATTCCCCTATCCCATACCCCCTCATCCTGCTTCTGTGAGAATGTGCCCCCCCAATCTCCCTCACACCTCCTCACCCTCAAATTCCCCCCACACTCTGAGTCTACCCTTCATGGGATCAAGGATCTCCTCTCCTACCTATGCCTGACAAGGCCATCTTCCCCTAAATATACAAGAGCCATGTGCTCCCAGGCTGGTAGTTTAGACCCTGGGAGCTCTGGTTGGTATTGTTGCTCTCCTCATGGGGTCACAAATACTTTCAGATCCTTCAGCTCCTTCTCTCTAACCCCTCCACTGGGAACCCCATGATCAGTTCAATGATTAGCTGTGAGCATCTGCCTCTGTATATGTCAGGCTCTGGCAGACCTCTGAGGAAACAGCTATATCAGGCTCCTGTGAGCATGTACTTCCTGACATTCACATCAGTGTCTACCTTTGGTGACTGCACATGGGATGGATATCCAGGTGGAATGGTCTCCAGACAGCCCCTCCTTCAGTTTCTGTCCCACACTTTGTCTCCATATTTGCTCCCTTGAGTATTTTGTTACTCCTTCTAAGAAGGACCGAAGCACCCACACTTGGTCTTCCTTCTTCATGAGCTTCTGTGAGTTGTATCTTGGGTATTGCAAGCTTTTGGGCTAATATCCAATTATCAGTGAGTGAATACCATGTGTGTTCTTTTGTGATTGGGTTACCTCACTCAGGATGATATTTTCTAGTTCCAAGAATTTGCCTAAGAATTTCTGAAATTCATTGTTTTTAATAGCTGAGTAATACTCCATTGTGTAAATGTACCACATTTTTTGTATCTATTCCTCTGATGAAGGAAATCTGGGTTCTTCCCAGCTTCTGGCTATTATAAATAAGGCTGCTATGAACACAGTGGAGTGTATGTCCTTGTTGTATGTTGGATCATCTTTGGGGTATATGCCCAGGAGTGGTATAGCTGGGTCCACAGGTAATGCTATGTCCTGAGTAACAGCCAGACTGACTTTCAGAGTGGTGGTACTCCAGATTTTATTCCCTACCCCTGTCTACCCTCTGACTGTTCCACATTCAACATCTAACTTGTCTTGTAATTTTTCTTACATTCTTTGGACTAGGTACCATGTTTTTATTGGAAATGGGTCACTTTAGATGTACAAACAACATAACTTCTTACTTTACAATAATTTAAAAAAAATTAGCTTTGAGATACTTTGACCACCATGCACGAAACTGGCCAATTATTTAACCTAATAAAAACATAAAGACACTACTCACACAGTCTGCTTCCGTAGCATGATTCAAAGTTCTATTGTACCATAAGTATTGATTTTTTTTTGTTTGTGATAATAGTGAACTTATTCCTCATATACATATATTAATTTTGGTCAAGATAAAATTGAAAGCATGTAAAATTGGAGAATAATCTAGCTAGTTATAAATTGCAATTATTTCTGCAAAAAGCAAAAAGTAAAAACCTGAATCCTCTAGATCTCTCAAACATTGGACCACCAACCAGGCAGCATACACCAGCTGATATGAGGCCCCCAACACATATGCATCAGAAGACTGCTGGGTTCTGGTGCAGTCAGAGAAGATTCACCTAACCATCAAGAGATTGGAGGCTACAGAGTGTTTAGAGGTCTGGTTGGGTGGGGGTGGTGGTGGTGGTGGGGACATCTTAGTGGAGACAGGGAATAAGGAGGAAATATTAGATGTAGAACAGTCAAAGGGTGGACAGGGCAGGAGAGTAATAAAATCTGGATTTAAATATAGAAATAAATAAATAAATAAATAAATAAATAAATAAATGACAAAAAATCATATGCATGCCAGGAATTTGAATAAAAACATGTTTCTCACTGTTCTGCTGATGATTACTGTATATTAACTGATAAATAAAAATGTAAAATTAACTTGGCACATTGACTTTACTAAGGTGGTTTTCACTAACATACAGAGTCAGGCACAAGGAAATCACATATACATATGTACATTTGTTGACTTAAGCAAATGTCAGTAATCAAGGTCCTTAATATATTTTATTTAGAATTTTAAAATTCCATGGAATAAGCATTATCTGGCTTTACTGATGGAGATTTACAAATAATTCACAAAATTGAAAGACTATTGTGTGTTGTAGCAATCACTCATTTCCAATGCAGAAATTCTATTTCTATAACTATCAATAACATTCATAATATTTCAGGGATTCATATATTAAAAGTGCCACCAATGCTAAGAAACAAAGAAAGAGCGCTGTGTAACCAGGTTTGATCCTTTAGTAACTTGACAACATAATTGCCCACTGCTTTCTTCCTAAAAAATTAGACTTTCTTTGAATACTTAATGTTCACGTTAGACTCCATGTTATGTTACTTACCAAAGTCATAGTGTAGCAGCCAGAAAATCTCAGAGTACCCAGCCAGTATTTCTTGCATTAATGTAGATCATTAATACATGTCAATTATTTTAACAATCAAAACGTAATAGCACTTTTTTTCTGCACTCAGAAGTAAAATTATAAAGCTCTGTATTCTTTAGTGAAGATCACATATAAATTCCACTGAGAAACTTCTCTGGAATTTTTTATTTTGTCATAATTTGTCACAGTGGATTTGATGAATTATGTAAAAGTTATTAATGTTCTAAGACTAAAGTTTCTGGTAAAACATTTTGCTACCTTGAATGTTGAGTTATATTAGGAAAAACAGCAAAAGTCTTACCCAAAACTATGAGAATTTTGAGTTTGGACAACAACAAAAAGAATGATGAACCTCAAATAATATTTGTATCATTCACTTTTCATAGCCAATTTATAATCATTAGGACAGAAAAATATGTTGCATTAATATAACTATTAGAAAAAATTAACTAGAAATTACTAGACATTAACTTGTACACTATATTTAGAATAGCACCCCCTACTTTTAAAATCAGTTTTTCAATAGATATGCACATAATAAGTTCTTCTGATTATATATTGGCTCAACAGAGACAAATATGTCATAAAGAGGGTTGCTACTAAGGCTGTTACTGAAAACAGAAGCAAATTTCAGGAACACTGTAGTTAACATTTTTCTTCATCCTTCCTAGTCCTATCATACAGTTTAATGGTATTGCTAAAGTATATCTGAGCAAATAAGAAGGAAACAGGTGTTCCAGTTTGTTCACCCAGAAAGTGAATTCCAGCTCTATATAGATAGAAAATTTACTCTGTATGCTGAAATTAATTCATGAACTCTCAGAGTCAATAATTTTGTTATGATACCACAAAGTTTAACTTTTAAATTCATGTTAGGATTAAACATAGCAATATGAATGTTGTTGTTTGCACATAAAAAGTGGACAAATTTTTGAATATTTTTATTCTATTAATTTTATTCTTTGAGAGAAATAACAGCTTGAGTATAATTAGTTCAATACTCAAAATATTTGCAAGGTATAAGATACTGTGCTCATAATAGTAAATAAAAGATTTCATTTGGAAATCTTTCCTGTTGGTGCTAACATTTCAATGGGAGAAAACAAATAATTGCAACATAATTCAAAAAAGTCATAGAAAGAACTTTAATCTGGGATTCTGGCTTCATATCTGCTCCAGGAGTCATTTATAATCTATTGCATGAGAGTAGTTGTTCACTTAATGTTTTTAGTAGAGAATATATCACAAACAGAATTTACATATTAGAAAATGTATAGCCCATTCACCCTATATTTAATAACTGAGGAAAATCACGATTGAGTCAGGCACTCTTAGTCCTTAGTCAGTCTCTTCTGCTTTTACTTTTGAGAGAAACATAATTCAAATTCAGCCTCCACCTGTACTAGGGTATAGAGTAATTTGTGGAATACAGATGTATTGAATAGCTAGGCAAGATGGGAAAACGAACAAATGCACAGGAGACAGCAGCACTGTGATAGTAGTCTTACTTGTTGGTGCTGAATATAGGACAAGCTGCTACACCTGCTTACACCAAATCTGCCAATATCATTATTGTTCTTCTTCCCTCTAATAATCTGACATTATGTGAGTTATGTGAAAAATGAAGAAGTCATCCAAATGAGTTAATGCTCTTATAATAATGCTAGAGATGCATAAAGTGCTAACAACTTTCTCTCAAAAATAAATACATATCTTGTTTCCCTTTAACTGAAACATGTGAATGCCTTGTACTGTATCTTATTAAATTGGTATCCAAATACAAACATATGATCATTTATCATCTGTCTCTCTGTTTCTCTGATTGGTTGCCTGACC
Source organism: Grammomys surdaster (assembly GCF_004785775.1). Taxonomy (NCBI): domain Eukaryota; kingdom Metazoa; phylum Chordata; class Mammalia; order Rodentia; family Muridae; genus Grammomys; species Grammomys surdaster. Next base: position 5,904,927 of record NW_021620966.1, on the reverse strand, counting down.
GTCTGTCCGTCTGTCTGTCTGTCTGTCTGTCTGTCTGTCTGTCTGTCTGTCTATCATCTGTATATTATCTATCCATATTTTATTTATATGTATATTTTTGTTAATATCTCTACCATCCACAAAATAAGAAAGAGAAGGACAAAAGGGAACTTGAAGATTTGGTAGAGAGAAAAAGATCTCTATCAGATAATTTGCTTCTGTTTATTGGTTCGCATTTTTAACTATGATAAAAATAATATTATTTATGAAAATTAGAATGTAATAGCAATTCTACTCAAACCTGAATAAAGTATTTATTAACATGTCTAGGCTTTGTTCTGTTTTATAAATTTAAGTGAATTTCTGTCTTTAAATAATGTGTTCCCAATAAATCTTTTCCTGATTTATTCATGCAAATAAGCTGTATTATAAAGGGACTCTGAAGACAAACAAAAGCAGAAAGTAAAAGTGAGTTATAACTGAGTGTACAGATTTGAGAAAAAATTTCTGTGCTGTGGTTACAACCCTATCATAAAAGTAACATGTCAGCCAGATTATATGGAATAACATACTTATGAATGTGGAAGACAATCTATTGCTCAGCATCCAAGAATAATTTTAAGAGCTATAGATAGCAACTATGCTCCATTTTGCTTATGCATTCCTTCAAACATTTCACTAAATACATTTAACTACTCATGTCTGATATATGATCCGTGTTAAATTCAATACTGCTTTGCACTCATTGACTTGATTTGGCCTCATAAAATGTATGTATATTAATTTATATAAAT
>NW_021620966.1:5878778-5903754 GCF_004785775.1 Grammomys surdaster | reverse complement strand
AGAGAGAGAGAGAGAGAGAGAGAGAGAGAGGAGGGAGAGGGAGAGGGAGAGGGAGAGAGAGGTGGGTATTTCTAATTTTTGATTTCTATTATGTGAACTGCATTTTCCTTCTGTGGAAAAAAAGATTTGGTCAAAGGGTGTTTGTGAGTTTTCTTGTTTGATAGAGATTGCTATTCTTATTCCTTTCAGTCATAAAATTATGAATTAAATGCACATAGAAGGGCTCAGACTGTTGTCACTGTTCTATCTCTGCATTTCTGTTTTGACACATTTTTTAGCCACATTATCAAGTCAGTACAACACAAATCAAAGTACATTGCCAGTGTGATCACATTAACAGATAACTGCACACCAGGCTACCACAAGATAATGCTATTTGTTGAATAAAAACGATTATGATGTGTGTCTGTACAACACTTTATAGATCTACCAAACAGATGCATGCCCACATAGACTGAATAACTTTGATGCCCAAAGAGAAGGTTTCATTGCTCAAAAAATAATTTTGGATTCTGGTGTTGGGAATTGTGTCACATCGTTTGTCTTGGATAAGAATACAACATTTTAGAAATAAAAAATAATTTGCTTTTGAATTATGTCACTATATGTTTGATAAGGATAGACTAAGTTTATACTATTTTATATATCCCACTTATAAAATGTTTATACATGTTTATTTCAACAGGAATATTGAATAAAACATAACTAAAACAATAATTTGTCCTATGGAAACAATATTTAAATATCTGATATTTACTATCAGCCTATTACCAAATTAATAGAATTTATACACATGCATAATGTCATTTAAATAACACAAAAATATAGAAGTGTGTGAAAATTGGCTTTGTGATTCAATAGAACATGTGTACTTTTCTATATCAGTAAATATACCTTTCTGATATTTTTAAAGTCCAAACTATACTCTCAAATGATAGACAAATTAATACAGTTGATTATAAAATAGTGCATAACATAATATTCTATCATGTTTTCTTTCCATTTTTTATTTTATTTTTCTCTTTATCTTAACTTCCCAAATGCTTCTTCTTGCTTTATCCTTGTTTCTTTTTCTGTGATCTGAGTTTGCAAAAGGGTAGGTGAAGTGTAAGATTTTATAATATGGGACATAAGGTACTAACATGCCACAGATCACTTAAAGTGCAGTCACATTCAGTCCCTTGCCTCTTTCCTTTTCTCTTCTTCCTTATTAAATTTCACTACAATTTCCTGTCACCCCTTCAACCTGGCCATCAGTGTCCCTAATTCTTTGTGACTGCATATTAGTCCTTATATGTGGATAGTGCTCAGTCTTAGAACAAGACTGATAAAGTTTTATTTAAGATTCACTACCATTTGACATGCTATATTATAATATTTATATTAAATGTTGTATGCAGACTTTTCTAATCTATAATTGAATGTCATACAGTCAAATATATAAAAGAAGTATGATAGGAGCCAATTATGAAAAAAATGAAAAATGATTTTCTAAGTTTTGTGAGTTTATTTTCTAATGGTATTTTGGATCATGAGCTTGTTCTACTGTTTGCAATTTTGTCCTAAAATCAAGGCTGTGTCTTATAGGAAAATTTAATCTCTCAATGTAACTAGTTATGCTACCACTGAATACAGCATAAAATGTATAAGATTCAGAGACATGGTAGTTTTGAAACAGGAGCAATATATATAAATAATATTGCATATAAATTATGTCACTCCAGAAATTTATTTGTAAAATAACCTAATTACACATATCTCCTTTACTAATGTATTAGAACAGTATGTCTGTAAATGTAAAGACCATGTTCTATAATAAGCACAAGTGAAACAGTCACAATAAGAATATGTGTCTTTTGGCAATGTTCACCTAGGAGCATGCTACCTAGAACATGTATTAGTGACTTCTTAGTGGGTTACATTTTTCATGTGATCTGACCACTTTTTTATTGTGACTACACATCTCTCACTTGGCCACAGAGAGGACTTAGCTTAAACTTTGTTAAATTATGTTATCTACAGATGAGATTCTATTCCCAGATATTGAGATTTTTACCACATTTTCCTTAGCATCTTATTTCCACACTGTTATGGATGAATTTTTTATCCTCAAAGGAGGTATGCTGAGAAACACTCAGATTCTAATATTGTTCTGTTTTTTTGTTTTATAGCAGTGCTATTTCACGTACTGGCTTAAAATGAGGTCATACTGAAAAAGAATGGGCTCATAATAGGACCAATGTCTTTATCAGAAGAGAGAGAGAAATAAAGAAAAGATAGAGAAAATTTGGTAGCACGAAAGCAGAAATAGAGTAATTCAGTCTCAATCAAAGAGTTTGTAGTATCACCAGCTGAAGTTCAGAGAGGAGAGAAGAAATTCTTAGGGCTCAGAGGGATCTGTACTATCAACCACTTGATTTATTTCTTTTAGCCTCCAGAACTCTGAGATAAATACCTCTTCCTTTAAGCTACCAGCTTTGAATCAATAGTTCCTTGTGACAGACCTAGACAATAAATTCAAATTTTGATAATTTACCGTTTTCATTTTAGAAATGAGGAAGCAGGGTCTGACAAGGCCAAGCAAATTACCTAAATTTATGATATTTATGGTTAATGGTGTATGTACTATCATTGTAATATCCTTTTAAAGATGTTACTGATAACTTCAAATTTCTAATTTATGAAATTTTATGTAAGCTATCTGTATTAGTCAGGGTTCTGTAAAGTCACAGAACTTTTGGAATGACTATCCATTAAGGGAATTTATTGTGATGACTTACAGTCTGTAATACAACTAACCCAACAATGAGCAGCTATGGAAGGGAAGTCTAAGAATTTAGCATTTGCTCATTCCTATGAGATTAGTTGTTTGAGCTGATCTTCTGTAGAAGTTGGTTTCAACAGATGTACTGGCAAGTAAGTCGAATGTGCAAGCAATCACAAAAGAGTGTCTTTCTTCTTCCAATGTCCTTATGTAGGCTTCCAGTAGAAGGTGTAGCCCAGATTAAAGGTGTGTACAACCATACCTGGATCTAGGACTTGCTTTGTCCCAGGCTGACCTGAAATTCAGAGATTTATTTTCCTCTGTCTCCTGGGATTAAAGATATGCACCATCTTGCCTGGACCTAAGCTTTTCATGGCTACTATGGCTCAAAATCTCCATGTCAAGATCCAGGTCGGAAACTTGTGTCTTCCAGCCTCAAGCTCTGGATCACAGGTGTGCCCTATAATTCTGTATTGTAGTTGATTCCAGATATAGTCAAGTTGACAACCAGGAATAGACACTATATAATTCTATCTAGTATAATCAATGCAATAATAAACAAGCATTTCACAAAACTTTCTTAGTGGAATTTTATACATATTATCTCCTAACGTATAAATAGATTTAGAAGGTTTTATTTTTGTCCTTTTTTATTAGAACAGATGAGAATGTATTGACATCCTCTGTTCTCTCTAATTGGCTACTGTATGTTGAACTCTGCAACCCCATTCATCCCTCTGCCCTCTGTGGCACTTTTGAAATCAATGAGAATGCTAAAATTGAAACAGACTGTATGTTGTCAAAGAATCATAAAAAGTATATAATCCACATACTCTGGTTAATGACTGAACACGTGGGAAGCATACAAAAACTCAGTGAGAATCAATAGCATTCATTTGAAGAAGCATTTTTTAATGTCTCACTGTAAACATTGATATTCATTTGGGAGAAATTTTATGCAACACTTTTTGAAACTGTTTTCAGCTTCAGGTCTGGAATAGATATCAAGGTAGTTACAGAATTGTGCAGCTGTGTGAATGTGATTGCAAGAAGATGCTTGAAAAGGAAAACTTAAAAGGACAACACTGAATAAAACAGTTCTAAGAGAACATTTTATTTCTCTAGATCAATATAATTATATACAATAGTAAAATAAGCACCATAAAACGGAGACTATCTTGGAGTTTAAATGACTTTAAGCTGATGCTGATAATATTATAATAAATCCTCTTATATTCAAAAATAGTTCACTATAATTAAAATCAGAAATAGAATAATTTAATTTAATTTACTTAATCATTATTGTAGGGAATAGAATAAATTGGATGAATAATTCAGTAATATTTGCACTGTATACTTTCAGTTATCTATCTAATATTGAAGGTCTCCAAAAATAACTTGAATTCATTTAGGCCTTGGTCACATACCATGTCATGAAAGAAAATGAAGCCCCATGGCTAGTACAATAACTATAAGAAGATTTGAGATACAATTGCATCATTTTAATTGAATTTCTAGCCACATTATAAGACTTTTCTGAAAAAAAACTTCCCATATTCCAAAAATGAATCTTAATTTTCTCTTAATAGATTCTAAAGTGAAAAATACTGATTGATGAGAGAAAATGCCTGTGAGATCTGCATGTGCTGGGACAAGTCAGCCTTCTTAGAAGCTTGAGAGGTTAACCACATGCAAGCTGCAAACACTGCTCATGTCTATTTTTTTGTCTCAACGAAGAGTAACATGTTTAAGATAAAAATTATTCCAATTAGTGATAAGATTGAGAACAATTTAAACAGCCAGACTTTATTTGAACTGAAAGAAAATAAAATACTTAAATATTATATACTCATAGAGTGTGCCCTAATTATAGATCCATTTCACTGGGCAATTTTAATTGCTAATGAGGCAGAGATATTTACCTGTGATGTTTGAAATTCATTCATCACGTCATGCATCCTTATCAGGGTTTTTGTCCTTTCAAATTAGACTTAAAATAGCCTTGATTTTGAGGTTTTATTTTATAATATCGTGAATCAAGCCAAGTCCTTTGTGGTGTAATTATATTTTGCTATGTTTAATTATTTTTACAAATGTCTTTTTGATTTATACTAAGTGCTAAGATGGTATTATCTTATTTTTCATTTTGGATGTTATGGCAACCCCATTGATTTCAAATTTAGAATAGAAGAAAAATAAATTTTCCTCAATATCATTCTAATTGTCATACATTGGGATTCCATTTGCTCAGCCTCACAGACTCCTCTCCATTAGAGATGACTACTATTCATTGTCTTCTTGGATCACCTAGACAGACACTTGGTTAGGATCATTATTTCTTAGAATTTTTATAATTCATCTTGAAATGAAATCTTAGCTTTCATTGATCTTTTAATTCTGTATGATCACACTATTTCCATTGGCAAATGTTATCTATTCTCTCCTCTTCTCTCCTCTCCTTTTCTCCCCTGCACTCTTATTGCCTCTACCCCCCTTTCCTCTCTGTTCTTCTTCTCTCCTTTTCAATTCTCTTCTATTTTTCTTCCTTCTATCATTACCTACATTCCTTCCTCATTTCCTTCCTTCCTCTATCCTTTTCTTGGGAGGGATTATAAAACACTGGAGGGAAAAAATTCGCAATAAAAGGACAAAGTTGGCTGGTGGGCTGGTTCAGTTGCTAAGTGCTCTCCTGTAAGTCTGCCAAGCTGATTTGATTCCCAGACATGATAGAAATAGAGAACCAATTCTCAAGATTTGGCTTACTGTCCTCAGACTACAATAATATCATTGTGATTCTAGTGCATATAATTATACACGATAAATAAACAAATATTGTTTTTTTAAAGAACAGAAAGAACATAGTAGATTTGACTTCATTTAAAGTTATTCCTTACTTCTTAGTTCAACCCACTGGTTTAGCTCTTGGATGATAGAAAGAGCAACTTTAGTGGGGCTAGTGTAGTAATAAATCAATAATATTTAATAATTCAGGAAGTGAAAAAAGAAGCATAAGACTATATATTCAGTAGAAAGTAATATGTGTGAGATAGAGGTAGAGACCTGACTAGAGGGAAATATATTATTCCTAGTAGAAAAAATAGGTATCATGGACATAATCATTTTCAAAAATTAAATGCTCAGTTTCATGTCTCAATCCAGTTATCAAAGATAGAAATCAACAGAGTGGGCCAAAGTTGGTATAGAAGCCCATGGATTGATTTTGGGGTCAGGAGATAGAGAAGCTAAAGACTTGCTAAAGACTGATTTACTGTATTTCCAGCTTCTGTGCTTCTTCAAGATGAAATGGTCCTGCAGAGAAGTTAAAGTTTGAAGCGATAGTCTACACCTTGGCACACACTGTCTTAAGCCCATTTTTCACATCACTAGCTTACTAGTGTTGTAATTGAGCATCATTAGGGAATAGGAAAAAAAGAACAACACCATCATTGAATGCAGAAAGTCTATAATAACAATAATAAAATTATAAAACCCAGTAAGAACACTTGTTTCACATTCTTTTACTTTCAGCCTCTCCATGTTTCCTTATAAAACAAGTGGCAAAGTCAGGTTTTCCTTTGGTTTTAGATATTTTGTTTGTCTTCAGTTGTGTCTATCATAGTTCTCTGATCTTCTGAATATAAATTTAAAAGTAGCTTAAGTCAAATTAAAGAGCCATTGGTTATCATTAAGGTATGTATGCCACTACTGCACCTTAAATTATTCTGAAATGATAATGTGGGGGATAGTCTTGAACTCATTGTTACAGGGGACAATTTCCTGACCAGAACACCAATGGTTCAGGCTCTATCAACAATTGATAAATAGAACATCATGAACTGCAAAGCTTCTGTAAGGAAAAGGAGCCTGTCAATAAGACAAAATAGCAACCTACAGATCTTCACCACCCCAACATATGACAGAGGGCTATTACCCACAACTTATTTTTAAAAACTCAAGAAGTTAATCAACAACAACCCAAATAACACAATTTAAAAAATGGTACACAGCTTAACAAAGAATTCTCAACAAAAGAATCTCTAATCACCAAGAAGTGCTTAAAGAAATGTTCAAAGTTCTTAGTCATAAATAAAATGCAAATCAAAACAACTCTGAGGTTCCATCTTATGTCCATCGGAATGGGAAGATCAAAATCTCAAGAAACAGCGCATGCTAGTGAGGATGTGGAGCAAGGGGAACACTCCTCCATTGCTGCTTGGAATATAAACTTATATAACCACTTTGAAAACAGTGGATGCTATCTCAGAAAACTGGGACTAGTTCTACCTCAAATCTAGCTATATCACCACGAAAGATGCTCCACCATCCCACAAAGACACTCATTCAACTATGTTCATAACAGCTTTATTTGTAGTAACCGGAAACTGGAAACAACCTAAATGTCCCTCACCTGAAGAATGGATAAAGAAAATGTGGTACATCTACATAATGGAATACTATTCAGCTTTTAAAAACATAGACATTATGAATTTTGCAGGCAAATGGAAGGGACTTGAGAATATCATCCTGAGTATGGTAACCCAGTCCCAAAAGGACATGCATGGTATGTACTCACTTATAAGTGGATATTAGACATAAAATACAGGATACCCATACTATACTCCACAGACTCAATGAAGCTAAATGACAAGGAAGGTCTAAGGATGCTAGAATCTGACCTAGGAAGGAAAGTAAAAATAGTCATAAGAGGCAGATAGACGGAGGGAACTGTGTGGGAATGGGTATGGGGAGGGGAATGGAGGTGCTTTAGGATCATGTGTGGGGAGGGGCAGGAGAGATGGCCAGATAGACATAAGAATGAATGAAAATCTGCAACTGACAGTGGTGGGAGATGGCAAACATCTCCAAAATGAGACAGAGACCTGGGATAAGGAAGACCCCTAAGAATCAATGGGGTTAAACTTAGCTATGACTCACAGCATTGGAGATAAGGAACCTGAAGAGGCTATGTCCTGTAGCCATACATGAACCCCAGTGGAGCAATAAAAACATCAACCCACCCTTAAAAATTTTGACCCAAATGTATCCTCTCTATAAGAAATGCAGGGACTGGGGATGGAGCAGAGCCTGAAGCAATGGCCAACCAGTAACTGACCCAACTTGAGACCCATTCTATGGGCAAGCACTAATCCCTGACAATATTAATGATACCCTGTTATGCTTGCAGACAGGAGTCTAGAATGACTGTTCTCTGAGAGGCTACACCCAGAAGCTGACTCAGAAAAATAGGGATACCCACAGCCAAACTGTGGATGGAGTTAGGGGACTCTTATGGACTAAAGATTGCAATATCTGAAGGGGATAGGAATTCCACAGGAAGACAGAGTCAACTAACCTGAACCCTTCGTGATCTCAGAGGCTGAATGACCTACCAAAGAACATAAACTTATGAACCTAGGTCTGCCTACATATATGTAGCAGATGTGCAGCTTGGTCCTCATGTAAGTCCCAAACAACTGAAGCAAAGGCAATCCCAAAAGCTGTTGCCTGTAGGTGGGATATGTTCTTCTAGCTGGGCTGTCTTGTCTGGCCTCAGTAGAAGAGGAAGCACCTAGCCTCACAGAGACTTGATGTGCCAAGATAGGGGGTACACACTTGGGATCCCTACCCACTTAGAGGAGAAGGAGAAAGAGGGATGGTGAAAGTGTTGTGGGAGTGGATGACCAGGAGGGTGGCAGTGAGCAGGATGTAAAGTGAATAAGTAAAACAACTAAAACTAAAAAAAAAAAAAAAAAAAATTTGGAAAAAAATCTAAAATGGCAGTTACTTTTAATATTGGAGGTGTTATTTCTTTTGAGGAAATACATGACAGATTTCAAATCTTCTTTGAAGGTATGTTTATTCTTTTTCATATCAAACTGTTAATGTTTTATTTTCAAGTCATGATGCTTAGAGAATGGAGAAACAGCTTAGTTCTTCAGAGCAGCTCACAACCCTCTGCAAGTCCAGATCAGGAAATCTGATCCCCTCTTCTGGCTTCTTAGGACACTTCATGTATGACCTGAGCAGACATATATTCAGGCAAAAAACCCATACACATAACAAATTTATAAATCATAAAAAGCAGCTATGCTTTGATCTGTAATATATTGAAAATATATATTTATGATGAGAGTTTGTTACTATGCAAAGAACTTCAGCTTCTTCTCTGCTCCCTTTCAGACTATATACATTGAACATCCCATGCGTAAGAACTAGGGAATTATTCTTAACCTCTTGGAGTGCATCATAAAAGATTTTAAAAATAACATTTCTGTATCACAACATAAATTTAATAATGAAATACTTTAATTTCTCTATTCACACATTCATTCATTTAATCATGTATTAATATCAAGATGAGCTCATGAACAGTGTAAAGATTATGCTGTTGAGAATTCTTATAGTGTCTATTGACTAATGTTTCTTTTTTTAATATTTCACATTTCTTTTTGCTTTTCACATGCCCCTCTCTATTAGCTTCAGCGAAACTCAGCTCATGCTTCTTGCTTGGCAAGTGTTCAGTGTTGTGACCTAAGCTATATTCTCAGTCTTAGCTTTCATCATATCCATATTGTTTTGATGCTAGAGATGTCACAGAATCCATTTGTATATTTATTTTCTGCTCCCATTGTAGAACTGGCCATTTTTTTGATGAACTGTGCCTTTATTTTATGTGACTTGAGAAACTAATAAATGAATGCAAATTGTGTTAACAGACTGGTATTTCTCCAGCTGAAAATGCAAGACATTGTGTGTGTGTGTATGTGTGTGTGTGTGTATGTGTGTGTATGTGTGTGTATGTATGTGTGTGTGAGAGAGAGAGACAGAAAGAGAGAGAGACATAGAGAGAGACAGAGAGAGAGTGAGAGAGGGAGAGAGAGAGAGACAGAGACAGAGGCAGAGACAGAGAGAGAGAATATGGGTAAGCAATTCGAGTTGGCTGCTAGGCAGTATATAAAGTCACCTGGAAAAAAAAGTTTGATAACAAATTGTTTAGATTAGGTTCAGGCTGTGGTCTCAGTGAAAAGGAAAGAGGAAGCTGATCACAAGGACTTTTTGTTTGTTTATTAATTTACTGCAGAGACAACATGACCAGGTCTTAAAGCTCCTGCTGCTACGATTTCCCTGTCATGCTTGAATAAAAGGTGGAAATGTAATGTAAGCAATGTAAAAACTTCACCCCTTACTTGACTTTTGTTGGAGTATTTTATCACAGAAATAAAAAAGAGCTAAGACAACGTATATACATAAGTGTTTTGCCACTAATTGATAGTTATTAAATTTATTATAAGTTTACATTGATGATTCTTGTGTCCTGATTTTTCTTCATCATCCATTTGAAAAAACATAGAAGAGAAGTCTCAACTGAGGAGTTTCCTAGATCAGATTGTACTGTGAGTATGTCTGTGGGACATACATTGTCTTGGTTAGTAATTGGTATAGGAAGGCCTAGCCCACTGTGGATACTATCACTGAATAGAAAAGACAAGTCTATATATGATAAAGTTTGGAGTATAAGGCTGCCAGTAAATCTGCAAAGCGTTTTCCTCTGTGGTATCTACTGTAGCTCCTGCTTGAGTTTGTGCCCTGATATCACTCACTATTCACCTGTGACATGGAAGTTAAAGCACAATGAACCTGTTCACTCCCAAGTGTTTTCAGGGTATTTATCATAGTCAAAGAACAACTAGAAAATAACTCTAACCACTTTCTCCCAATCTTTTGTAACTTTAAGCCTGAGCATGTAAGAAATTTGACTCCTGCCATTTATCATCCCTTTGCTTAGTATAACTCCAGTTATATTTGTTGAACAGTCAAATAATCCTATAGAGAACTTTATTAACTAAAGTATAGAATGTCGATGTAGTTAAGTTAATTTTTGTAAACTACTTCCATTTCAAAGTAATATTTTTTTACCTCCATTACCAAGGTAATTGTTTACATTTAATCACATTCTACATTCTAGAGTCCAATCATCAAATATTTTAAATATTTTAAATTTGTTTTTATTAGAAATGGTAGAAAAATAAATGTGTAATCTGATACCATATCAAGAAAACATACTAGGGTAAGATGAATACCTGCCATCAAATATTATGGCTTTGCCAGCAGCTTGATAACCCTACAGCTTTGACTCTTAGCACTCTGGGCAATCTTTGAGCAAGTTTTATGGGAGTATATACTTAAACCCGGGCAGCAGAATATCTATAGATAGTGGTGAAGAAAAAAATGTTACCAGATGCCTTTAGAACACAGAGTCTATAGAACAACTTAAATGTATATTCTAAGAAATTTTCAATTTTACAAAGATATCCATGGGCAGAAGAAGCATTCATACAGAGTTGAAGGGCTAAGCTGAGGTATAGCAAACATCTATGGCTGATAAGCTTGTCCTCACAAAGAATACCTAGGTGAGAGCAGCAATCACAAACCAGCTTGGAAAAGAAAGTACAGAAGTGTGACCATAGTATGCTACTAGATTCTTAAGGAACTGTATGTGTGACTTCCCTTTAGTATCTCAGGAAAGAACATTTATAGTTGGGGTTGCAACTGAGAATTGGGCTAACTTACATTCAATCTTCCCATAGCCATATATTTGATTCTTTCACATTTAATATTGAACGTTACTTGAAAGGTTGGTTTTATGCTCAATTACTCCATTTTCTTATTTTCTACATTATCTCTCTTCCATATTCCTATTGATGGGTTCACCCAAAAAACTTAGGCAGATTTTTCATGTCACCAAGTATCACACTCCCAAGATTTACAGTCCCTTTAGTATACAAAATTGCATTTCTTAACCTTCATTTTTTATGCCCCTCCTTTTAGCTAAAACATTCTAGCTGTTCATGTCTTCTGTCCCTATCATGCAGCCCTTCTGATTACTTAAAGAAACAGTAGAGATTTAGTATCAACACAACATTAATATGATGAGTCTTGTTCTCCTTTTTATTCTTCCTACATATACTAAAAGGAACTAATATCTTAGTACACCACATATTATCAGAGTTTTTGTCTTTTTTCTTGTTACAACTATTGGAATTTTGGATTTTTTACTGATATAACAAATCAATAACCACATAGTAATGTCCTTCAAGTAAAGTGAATATTATAAAATCTTAAAGAATTCAAAAGTATGGCTGAAATATGTTCAGGGATATGAAAACTGATCCAATAAATTTCTGAGTGAATCACAAGAGAAAACAAATTACTGGAAAAATAAATGCTCAAATACAGTATGTTAAAGTGTAATATAATTAAGGGATGGAAATATTGAAAAAAAAAAAACCTATAACACTGGAATGAAAATTTCAGCATTTCAAACAAAAAGCTCCATAGGAAGTTTCAACAACTGAATGAATCACAGTAGAAAAGAATATTAACCTGTGAAAGGAGTGAAGAAATTAGAGGATTCAAACAATGACAAAAAAATTAATTAGAAATTATGAATGAGATATTAAAGGCCTAAAGAATGGTATGAAAACGGAAAAATATGAGACATGGGTAAAGGGTGAAGATGGCACAGAAAAATATTTTTCAATAAAACTGGAATAAAATTAGCCAGATACATGGAAAGAGGTGCCAATGTAGCTATTGGGACCTTTAGAACCACAAGTGTACTGGAATAGAGAAAACTTTCTCTGTATATATTCTTAAAACTACATATAGAGAATTAACACAGTCTATTGAAAGTTGCAAGACAGAATCATCAAGTTGCCCCTAAGGGCCAGGACATGGGAATCACATCAAATTCTTTGAAACAGGAATGAAGAAAGCCAGAAGGGAATGGAATGATGTATTTCAGACTCTGATAAATGGCACATGCCAAACTATACTATTATATGCTGCAAACTTTTCTATTATAATTTAATGAGAAAGATGAAAATACCAGAGTAAAATAGGTTAGAGAATTCAGAACCACTAAACCAACTCTATACAAGTTACTTAAAAGAATCTTTCTGAGGAGAAAGATAAATATGTGTATAAAAATACAGAAAGAACAAATAATTCTAGAGTAATATTTAATAATAAGTAAATGAAGAATTAGAAAACAAGCACTATTAATTTAAAAGAAAATGATGCAATGTAATAAATATCATTCATCAATAATTCTAAATGCTAATGATTTAAACTCCTTAATCAAAATACACAGACTAACAAATTAGATTAAAGAGAATATTGAAAGAGAGAGGAAGAAAAAATAAATGTTGCTGAATATGTTTTAAAAAACTAATAGAGAAACAAAAATTTATAATAAAATATATGTATAATGTGTTTATACATGCATATATATTTACTTGTATGTATTATGTGTGTGTGTGTATGTATATATTAAAAGAAATATACCTCACAGGATGCTAAATACTCTCTCAAGTACCATAAAGTATTTAATGGAAATGCAAGTACCAGACATAGAAAACCTTTCTTTGGTTTAAGGGATCCCAAGCAACTTCCCAATAAATATAGGCTGCTACTGTCTTGGTTGCATCATAGAATATGAATGAAAGAATCTACTTTCAAATACACTACTTTATTATCAAGACTTGTAGTAGTTGAGCTGGAACTGACATGGAAACTCTCACAGTATCAGAAAGTGCTGTACAAGCAGCCAAGGGAGAAAAGCAATCGATGTTCCTACACAGCAATAAAGTCTACAAAAGCATAAAAAATGACAGGCCTAGGAAATTATCTTAAGACATTCAGTCATGTCACTTTTCTCTTGGGAATAACCAACACGTGTCTAATTGAATCTTTGACCTATTTAAAAAGAGAGAATCCATGTCTTTTACTGTAAACCCAGCCAAGTACCAGTGGCTGTAGAAGTGAATTACATTTACTTCTGAGAAAACATTTTTTTTTCTATTTTACTAAACAAACCAGTGTAATTTCTAAGCATATTTTAAATACTTATCTTTAACTCCACAGATTAGTGTAGTACCTACTTTCTATAAAGAATTGACTTTGGGCTACGACAGGGAAATAGGATCAGATATTTTGGTCATTGTGATAAAATCTTAGGAACAGTGATCACAGGAGTGATCCTGGGACTGTGTTTATTACCTTGCTTGTTCTTTGACTATTTGTGCTTACTATCTTGCTTGTTCCTTGACTATTTGCAACTATTGTATTGCCAGTTCCTCAGCCTAGAACTGACTTTAATGCTTGCATATAATTAAAATGATATAAAAGCAGATTGGGAAAAAAAGAAAGAAAGAGGGAAAAATGCATGCTTGCTAGTTTTATAAGTTTTATATAACTCATTCTTCCAGATGCTAATTTTTTTTAAAAAATCACTTCTTGTGATTTGAAATGAGTTTTTATAAAATTATATCCCCTGCCTCAGAAAAAAAAAAGAATTTTTTTCCACAGATGAAGACTCTTACAGAGATCTATAACTGTTTTAAATACAGACAAAACTTGGCTATAGAATGCCCTTCTCCTATTGCTATATCTACAATTTAAATCTGGAACCTAAAGTTTGTAAAAGTCATGGAAAATGTGGCAAAAACTCATTGTAAAATACAAAGATCTAGGACGTTCACTGGTAGATGATCTTCTAGACATGGCAAGAAAACTGCACTATAAAAATCTCAACAATATGATTATGGAATGACCATGTAAAATAGTTACTGAAACCCACACTAAATAGACATATTAAGACTATGAATCCTTTGAAAATGGCTAGATAGGAGCAGGCTAGCACCTCCAAATGCTTTCTTGCTATTGGAACTTGGGGATATAAATTTTTTAAGAAAAAAATCACAAATCCATCAATGTTCAAGATAGCATTACATCTGTGAGGGGGTAGGAGCAAGGCTCCTTGTATCATTGGTATTTTTGCATGGGTTAGCAGTATTTTAAAGACCCTAACAAACAACAATTTTTGATTTACACTTCCTCTAGTTATTTAGTTTTTTGTTTAGATTACTCAAACATTAATTAGTTTGCTTAATACATTTGAATCATGGTCATAGTCATGAATAATCCCAAAAGTGTTGCAAAGGCTGATGTGACTCTTGGGAGGAGGTGGATGGCTGAGAATTGTCTAGGCATAAACAAAATAGAGTCAGGACAGGATGGTTTAACTTTAGTCGCTTCAGTTGCCCAAACAATACCTAAATAGTTGCATAATGACTTCACTGAGACATGCCAACATTGATTATGAAGATTTTACTTTGTCTATATTGAGTATTTTGTGGTTCCATTTGAGTTTTAAGATTGCTTCTATATCTGTTAATTGCAGTATGAAATTAAAGAGAATAAATTCAATCTGTACATTGTTTTGTATTATACAGCCAATATAAATAATGATCAAAACAATGAGAACTGTGGTAATGATGGAAATTATAAAATCCTGGCTTGAAATTGTATTTCAGAGTTGTTAAAAAATAAAGCAAAATAATGGTTACACATAAATAGATACATAGACTGAAATTATATACCCATGCAACTGAGGACTCTTGGTTTTGACAATGACCAAAAAAGTCTACCGATAAAAATACAGACTATCTAACAAATGATGTTGGGAATACTGCTTACCCATGTGTACAAGAATAATACTTGATCTATATGTCTTATTTTACATAAAACTTAAACACATGTGCTGGTTAGTTTTTTGTAGACTTGAGAGAAGCTAGAGTCTACATTTGAAAAATAGAGTCCCATTTGAAAAAATGGAACCTCAATTGACAAAAATGTCTCTATAAGATCAAGTTATAGGACATTTTATTCATTTGTGATTGATGGAGGAGGACTCAGATCATTGTGAGTGGTGCCACTGATTAGCTGATGGTACTGGTTTCTCTAAGAAAGCAGACTGAAGAAGTCATGAGGAAAAATCCAGTAAACCACAGCTCTCATTGGCCTCTGTAATATCTTCTGCCTTGAGCATCCTTGTAGGAAGCGGGTATGTGTGTGGCAGCCATTCCAAACTGGCGCCTGGGGCTACCACCTGACTTCCTCATATGCCCCATAAGAAGCCACGCCCACAGGCAATATTGCGCAGGCTCACTGCTACTCATAATCAGGCCATCTGCTACATAGGACAACGTTGAATCTCGCGATACCGGCTATCCTATTGCATGCACTGACGTGGCAGGTTCTGATTGGAGAAGGCAGAGGGATTTAATGGCAGTGGAGGAGAGGCTCGAGGGCTTTTTGCTGACTGTAAAGGTTTCTGAATAAACTGCGTTGAGAAGAAGAACTCCATGTTCATCGTCTTCTGTCTGCTGGTCAGATTGGGGAGCGACAAGTGTTGGCCCGTAAGGAGACTTCAGAACTCATCGCAGCTAGCTGGAAAGTTCCAAGGTAAGTGGGACAAGGGAAAGTCCCCAGGTAAGTGGGACAAGGGAAAGTTCCCAGGTAATTGGGACAAGGGAAAATTCTCGCTTCAGAGACTATAAGGTTCCCAGCATTGGGACAAGTCGCATCAAAAAGCTAGAAAAGGGTAGCGCTACACTAGAGCAGTTAAAAGAAGACTGATCTCAAAAGTCTGAAAATGGAGATAGTTCTGAAGAGGAAGAGGTCTTGGAGGATGAGTTAGAGAAGCTGGAGCAGGATCTTGCGAAAACAAAACTGGAAGTAGAACCTACTGCGCCAGGGCCACCTCGGCCACCCCGTACACTCCTACCAGAGGCTCGGGACAGAGTTTTTGCTCAGAAGCTTGGAGGGAGCTTAGAGCTCAATGTTTCCCAATGTTCCTTAAGTGACCAGGAAAAGTGGTGATGGTTACTATTTGCATTAATGGCTTAAACTGCTTCTTTAAATTTCTTGCCTGGATTTATACGGGTTCGGCAAGTATGTTCTCAGAAGCTATACACTCATTATCTGATACTTGTAACCAGGGTTTGCTAGCACTGAGCATCAGCAAGTCTGTTCAGACACCAGATCCATCTCACCCATACAGCTTTTCAAATATGCGCTATATTTCCTCATTGATTAGTGGTGTTGGTATTTTCATGATAGGCGCAGGACTCTCTTGGTATCATGGAGTAATGGGATTGCTTCATCCTCAACCAATGGAATCCCTTCTATGGGCATATTGTATTTTAGCAGGATCTTTAGTGTCTGAAGGAGCGACACTTCTTGTTGCCATAAATGAACTTCGCAGGAGCGCCGAGGCCAAGGGCACATCATTTTACAAGTATGTCACAGAAAGTCATGATCCAAGTATGAATGTTATACTATTGGAGGATAATGCAGCTGTTTTAGGAGTGATAATAGTGGCTACCTGCATGGACCTTACCTCCATTACAGGCAATCCATTATATGACAACCTGGGTTCCTTGGGTGTGGGCACCTTACTAGGTGTGGTCTCGGCATTCCTTATCTATACTAACACCGAAGCACTCCTAGGACGATCCATCCAACCATAGCAAGTACAGCAGCTTACTGAACTCCTGGAGAGTGACCCATCAGTAAGGGCAATCCAGGATGTCAAAGCCACAGACCTGGGATTAGACAAAGTCAGACTTAAGGCAGAAATTGATTTTCAGGGACGAGTTGTTGCAAGATCATATTTGAAAAAGCAAGATTTTGACCAAATGATGCAGGAAATTCAAGAAGTGAAAACTGAACAATTAGAAGCCTTTATGCTTAAACATGGAGAAAACATTATTGATACTCTAGGAGTTGAAGTAGACAGGCTTGAGAAAGAGTTAAAGAAACAAAATCCTGAAGTTCGGCACGTAGCTCTTCAGATCCTATAGACAGGATGAGTGAGTCACTTGGGCCATGAAGAATGCTTTTACCTTTTCTCCATATATTGCACCCTCCCATAATAAGACCTTTTCAGGATATAATTGGACTTATCAAAATCCCACTCAGGCCACAGCAAGTAATCCCTTTGATGTTTGGCTTTTGTGTAGTATTAATGGTAGTTGTATAGATTTATTGCCTACAAAGTGTTTCCTTTCAGCCCATACCTGTATGTGTGTGTCCCCCCCTTGTGTTTATTGTATATTTTGGTAGTTATAATGGTAGATTTTTGAGTTGTGATAATAGTACTTGTTTTTATGCTATGTGTTAGATGTAAGTCATGCTGCTAATCTTTGTAAGGAAATTTCCCAGTATCTTTCAGGAAATGGTCTGTGGAATTGAGAGATCACAATGAGAACTTCTCAAGTTGATTGTTCATATTAACTCAACTTGAGTGGTTGTCTCCCTGGCCTCCAGATTGACTGAATGGATACATCAAGCAATGTCCCACCTTAAAGAATGGGTGGGTTTTGGAGGTTTAGCCCTGTGCCTATTACTGATCAGTGGCCTTGCCAGTTGGTGTATGTGCAAAAGGAGAAAGCAGCATGGCAGAGAACAGGCCTTGATAGTGCAGGTGTTTGCAGCCGTGGAGATGGGACAGTTTCCCCAAGTGTGGCTCGGCATGCTAGAGTAGTCAATGACAGGTAATATTCCTTGGACGTGTTACCAACCTAAGACAGGGACCAAACCACAGCTGTTTGACTCCCAATGACGGGTAAGGAACATTGTCACAAGGAACAACCTAAGATATGCATTATTTCTGCCACAATTTAAACAAAAAGGGGGAACTGTAGGAAGTGGATGCAGGTGTGGCGGCCATTCCAAATTGGTGCCTGGAGCTAACACCTGACTTCCTCATACACCCCTGAAGAAGCCACGCCCAGAGGCAATATTGTGAAGGCTCACTACTACACATAATCAGGCCATCTGCTACATAGGGCAACATTGGATCTCACAATACCTGCTATCCTATCACATGCACCGATGTGGCAGGCTCTGATTGGAGAAGGCAGAGGGATTTAAGGGTGGTGGAGGAGAGGCTTGAGGGCTTTTTGCTGAATGTAAAGGTTCCTGAATAAACTGCGTTGAGAAGAAGAGCTCCGTGTTCGTCATCTTCTGTCTGCTGGTCAGATCGGGGAGCGACACATTCTGTCCTATTTGAGTTTCTGTTCCAACTTACCTTCAATGGTGGATTGTGTTGTACCAGTGTAAGCCAAATAAACTTTTCTTTCCCAGTTTGTTTTGGTCATAGTGTTTCATTCCAGCATTAGTATCTTAAATTAGGACACTCCATATGAGTCAAGAGTTTTACTATAAGACCTGGAATTCTGAAATTGCCTGAGGAAATTTTTGGAACACACTTCAGTATATAATTATAGACAATGACTTTTTGAAAGGATTGGTATCAGCTCAGGACACCCAAAGACCAAGTTCTCAACAAAAAAGTGATTTTTTACCTTAGTGGAAAAAGAGCAGGGAATGAGACAAGAGATAGACAACCAGAAAGAAGCTGAAGTAACCAAGGGAGAAGGGGAATGAGTGTCTGTCCCAAAGGGACAAAGGACCACCTTTATATAAGAGGAGACAAAGTAAGACTCTGATGAGCCTTAGCTTATCAGGGAACCCCTGAGTGAACAACATGGACCTGGGAATCAATATAAAAGCAAGAGGAATTTTATTGTTCCAGCATGCTGGAATCATCCTGCATCCCAAAGAAGAGGCAATTCCAGGCACTTGTTCGGTGGACCTTTATACAGTTTCCAGGGGGTGGAATAGAGAAACAGCAACTAGGCGCAATATGATTGGCAGAACAGTGTGACTTTTAAACTGATTGGTCTTTAGGAAATGAAGTGGCAAGGACTTCCCTTTTCTGTGGGTGGCCAAGAGTCCATCCTGTGGAATATGTCCCCACCAGCAGGTCGGTTCTCCCCATCCCCGTGGCCTGAGGAATGTTAATCAGTCTCTCCCTTCTGGAGGGGCAAGTGTCCCATGACCTTTCCAAAGTTCCTGAGCTGACCTCTTCAGTGGCCCATATGCAAATGGAAGTATATACTGGTAAATGTGGAAATCCTGTGTTAGGATGAGGTGTTTAATTTTAACTGGGCATCTTATACAGGTGAACCAAATGGAGCTTTTGATTTCATACTTTGAGTCAATACTTTTGATTTTAAACTTTGATAGCTGAACATTAATTGTTAGCCTTAGGAGGAGGAAGTGGTCAAATAAGAGAATAGACCTAGTGGCTAGCTTTAGGAATGTAATTTATGGATCTTTAGCAAAGCAGAGGGAAAGGGAAGAAAGACCAAGCCCTGCCAGCACCATGCTTGTCATGTCTGTCTGTCCAGTCTCTTCACTTTCCAAATAGGAATATAGACACTATGGAAATCCCTCATGAATTAACAGATTAGCCCTTAGGACATTGAAAAGACTCTTCAAAGAATGTTGAATATTGTTTGACAAACTCTCCCTGAGAGACACAAGAGCTCATCAGAGACCAAAGCAAGTATGCTACAAATTTCCAACATAGTGAACCAATGTATTTTATTAGACTTACTTTATTAGAGGGATAGTTAAAGTGTTATGGAAAAATCACATAAGTGACCCAATGACAGCTGAATCATCAAAGTGGACCTGAACTTGGGTGATATCTCACCAAACCAAAAAAAAAAAAAAAAAAAAAAGATGTTTAAGAGATGCCTATTCCAGGCAGTTCAGGTGCCTTTGTTTTTTCTACACATTTTTGTTGGTCTCCATTTTTTCTACACTATTTGTCTTAGCTCTTCTTTGAAGCTGAGAGTGTCATACAACAGTCTTGACTGATTACTCTAGGGAAAGTAGAAGACTTGGTGAATCTTTTGAGTTTCAGGGACTCCTTGAAGCTATCTTGACTTGTTTATCTCCTATCTTAGGAATCTTCTCAGTAGCATGGGATGTTTCCATTTGGAGGAGGAACAGCTACATTACATCAAGTAAAGACACAGCCTACAGAAAGGGAGACAAATCTTTGCTACCAGAATATCAATGTTTAAAATATACTAAAAATTTTTAAAAGAATAAGAAATCAAATCACCTAATCAATAAGTGGGCTTATGAAGTGAGAAAGCTAAAGTAAAGATATTTAATGAAAATATGAATAAAATATTGAATTTTACTCTCTATCAGAGAAATATAACTTTAACAGGCTTAATACTATACCCCAGTCAAAATGTTAGTTCTTCAGAACACACAAGATAAACACTGGTAAGTTTATGGAGAAGAAAGTAGACATTATAAACTGATAGTAAACTGATAGTAATTGTATATACTAAGGAAATCAATTTGGAGTTCCTCAAAACACTAAAAATATATCTGTGACATAATTTAATTAATTGAAGGACCCCACTCAACATAGCACTGAGAAATTTGTACACTGTTAATTATTGCAGCACTTGGCATGAACATAGGTCATGAACCAAGGTAGGTGTCCAGTAGCAGAGTAATAGTTAATGAAAATTTGATTTTATGCAAAAATAGAATGTTTTCTACTCTAAATAAGAACACAGTATGCCTTTTTCTTGAAATTGGAGATAGTTATATGACACAAATTAACTCAAGCTCATAAAGACAAATAAGTTTTGTGTTTTCTACATACTACATAGATACATAAAATCCATATGCAAATATGACATTAGAGTAGAAACAAAATTGTCTATGATGACAAAGAAGTTCAAAGGGCAAAGTAGGGGAACATGACATGGGAAAATTAGTAAATGTTCAATATGTACTTGTATGCAAATTTCTTGTCAAACACATTATATATACAACAAGAATTTTAGATTACTTTATTAAAGCCAAAATTTCATGGTATTTTAATAAATAGTAGTGTCATGTGTTTATAACAAAAATAATGTCAAAGTAATAAAATATTGACTATTCTGCTTTACCTACTCAGCCATCCTTGAGAAAACACTGTGGCAGCATTATAGTGAGTACTGATGTTTTGTTCTCTGAATTTTATATGATTAGAATGACACATATCATCACTCAGGCTGGGTTTCATTTAGAAATCTATAATTTATATATTTATGGTACTTCATTGATTTAACCAATCAATATTAATATTAAATCACTTTACTTTATATGGGTATTTCACAAATTATTTCTCCATTTCCAATTGTTTGACAGTTTGATACCACATTTATTGATATGAATAAAGCTATTAAATGCATATCTTTCACTCTCTTTAAATTTGCATTGATACATCTTCAAAGTTTGTTAATAAATAAATGCATAGAAGTACAATTAGTAGTTCACATGTCAGCTTTGTTTTACTTTTACAAAGGACTACAAAGCTATGTGATAAATTAGCTATAGGACTTCAATCCCTCCTTTGAGGACTGTAAACCAAAAGAGCTCCATGTCCCCACCAGTTTTTAAAATATGTTTTTTATTGACATGTAGGATGTTTCATCATCTTCATTGTTATTATTAATAATAATTATTATTATTTTCAACATTCTGATGAAAAATTAACAAAAAATTAATATTTTTTGTTTTCTGCTCATTTCTCATCTTTGTATTTATTATTTTTACTTTTAAAAGATGCAAAGGTTCTTGACTCAGCCACTTGTTTGCTTTTCAGTTCTTTTTGTTTTTGTCTCAGTTTCCCAAGTGCTGAGGTTACATGCATGCATCATGATATATATCATTTTCTTGATATGAGTCAAATTAAATTGTTTTTCTTTATTTTCTAGTTAAAAGTTCTTTACACATTTTGGTCCAGGTCATTAATCTGACATATTTTTAAAATATACATTGTCTTCTCAGTCTGAGGCTTGTCTATTGAGTTTTCTATAAACTATCTTTCACATAGTTTAGTTTCCAGTTTTAGTATTATATGTTATATTTCTTTCTTTCTTTCTTTCTTTCTTTCTTTCTTTCTTTCTTTCTTTCTTTCTTTCTTTCTTTTTTAGTTTATTGATTTAGAGTTGTTGTTAAGTGTTACAGAACTATTTTTAGAATACCAAGGTTCTGTGATACTCAGGGCAATAAAACAAAAGCTGGTTGATAGACCTCCATAACTGACATGCCAGATTTCAACACACTAACAGAATTAGAAGGTATACAATCAATGCAACTTACATGAAATACTGTAGAAGAAATGAAAGTAATTTTAACTTGACAATTAAAAGAGCCTTAACATATGTGAGAATACCTGTTTACATTCTAGATCCTCCCCCAAATTTATCTCTTGCTAACATAATATCAAAGAGAATTGCAGCTAACTTTTAAATATGTCTCTGAAAATGTCCAGAACCAGACTTCCAAATGAAGACTGTCATTTTCAATATTGGATTGATTTCTAGACCAGTTCATGATTGAATCCAATCACCTTTAGAAAATATTTCATCTTAACAATGCTAAATGTTCTACTCAATGAGGAAGAGATTTTTTTTCAATATTTGGAGCTTTAATTTCTTTAATTACTTTTGCAGTTTGGTATTGGCATAGCTGGTGTTTCAATGCTGTGAAGAGATACAATGATGAATTCAATTCTTAAAAAGTACATTTAATTGGAGCCAGCTTAAATTTTAGAGGTTCAGCCTATTATCATTATGACAGGAAGCATAGCAGTGTGCAGGCAGACATGGTGCCACAGAAACACACAGTTGTATACTTTCATCCAAGGCAGCCAGGAAAGACTTTCTTCCACAGGCAACCAGGAGGAGTGTCTCTTCTGCTCTGGGCAGAGCTTAAGCATAGGACCTCAATCCTCACCTTCACAGTGACACACTTCCTCCAACAAGGCCACCCTTATTCCAACAGTACCATACCACCTAATAGTGCCACTTCTTATGGGTCAAGCATATTTAAACCACCAAAAGTATATATGGATTCTATAAATACTGCTTCAGTTCTAGTGTCTAGCTCTTTTTATGTTCAGGATGTGCAATATCCAATAAAGCTCTTGTTTTGAGTGCGTGTTTCTAGATTCTCACTGCTATAAGGATGCTATGGAAACTTTAAAGGTAGATATAGCTAATGAAATTGGATTACTAGGGGTAATCTTTTGAAGTAAATCCCATCCTGATTCTAGAGACATTCTCTGATTCTGTGATGTGAATGTCTTCCACTGTACTCTTTCTTGTCATGAACTGAGCACTCTAAGATTACTTGCCTATCAACAATGACTGAAAACTTTTTAAAGCCATGGATTAAAGTAGTTCACTTTGAAAGCTGAATCTGACAGTTATTGTAAGTACAAAAATATAAAAGTAAATAACACCATGGTATTAGATTTTATGTTTTTTTAATTCAAATTATTATTTTTTTTTTAGGGAAGCTACACAAATAAGTAATAGTGTGTTCTACAATGTATCTTTGTGTATGTTTGGCATTTTTCCACTGGTCATAAGAGAATGTTGGATGCCAATCCATAGAGGATGTCATCTTCCAATTGTACATTGCCCAATAATTAGAGAGCAGGTCAATATAGTGATATCCAGGTCTATGAAATAATAAAGCTTTAAATCTCAGGACACGACCCCATGAGACTTCAGCTGTTTTTACCCTTTCCTCAGCTAAAGTAAACTTGAGAGATGTTAGAATATACAGTAAGAGAAAGGCAAAATTAAAAGAAGCACTTCATGATGCAGCTTCCTGTAATGTCATTATCCAATATGGAGTGAGACTTTACAATCATTTCATATATATATATATATATATATATATATATATATATATATACACACACACACGCATACACACTTATTGATTTCATCAAGTTAGGCTTCAAAGAAATCGTACTTTGATCATACTTTGTTCTGACTAGGACTTATTAGTCTAAATTGTATGGTGCAAAATTTATTTATCTGATGTAATAGTCATCTCAGAGGCTTATTGCTGAATAAGCCCACGCTTTCTAGCTGTTTTTGAACTCTAGTTGGCTAGTTTAACTCAGCTGCTCTGGCTCAAACTCCTCTCCAAGCTGGTTGATTTAGTCTGACTTCTCTGAACTTCTCACTGGATTTCTCTCTGGCTCAAACTAACTCTGGAAATATGTTCTAATCTTCTGGTTCCTTATTCTCTGGTTCATTGAATCTTCATCTGTGACTAACTTGTTCTCTATGCAACCTGTCTCTGTAAAACTGTCCCTGTAAGAACTGCCTATAAAACTCCTAGAACTGAACTGCCACAAATTCCAATCCACTGCACTGCATCTTAGCTCACTGCCTCAACTGAACTGAATAGAAGCTCAAAGAACCTCATGCCTCTGTCTTCTGAATATTGGGATTAAAGGCATATACCAGCACACCTGAACCTATAATTTTCTTTACCTGAAACTTTCTATATCAGGTAGGCCTTAAACACACAGATCTGATTGATTCTCTCTACTTAGATTAAAGAGGTGTCTGTATTCCAACCAGATCTCTCTCTCTCTCTCTCTCTCTCTCTCTCTCTCTCTCTCTCTCTCTC
>NW_021620966.1:5663247-5878768 GCF_004785775.1 Grammomys surdaster | reverse complement strand
CTCTCTCTCTCTCTCTCTCTCTCTCTCTCTCTCTCTCTCTCTCTCTCACACACACACACACACACACGCACACACACACACACACATACACACACACATACATACCTACACACCTATAAGATGTGATTCCTTGCTAGAACAGTCCTGTTGCAGGATTAAAATTCTTCTACAGTATGTCTGAAAAACCCTTTTTTTTTAATTTATTTTTTATCAAATCATAATTCATTCACCCAGGGGTTATAAACACAGAAAGGCAGGATGTGAGGAAGGGAATGACACTGGAGTGTGGGTGATCAGGAGGAATACAGATATCATCAGAATCAGTTATCGGCTGGGTGAAGGTTCAGGGGACAAGTAACTATGACTGGGCCTATGACTCACTTGTCCTTATCTAAGTTGGTATTGTCTTCACAGGCTACCTATTTACAATGTCTATGACTACTCAGGCTTGTAAATTTCCACAAAAGCTGCCTGTTTACATTAGTTTATAGCCATCTGTTTCAATATTTTTCCACTGAGACCCAAGACTTGGTGTTAGTAAACATGTATGACAGGCCTATTGCTAATTTTAGGCCTATGGCTGATTTTAGGCCTTCAGTGTGTGAGCAGGGATGCCCCTGACATCTCCTCCCTTCTCTAAGTATAGAAGGGCTGTGGCAATTCTAAACTTGTGAAGGCGGGGATAGAGGCCTGACCTCCAGCATTAGAAGGGGATCTTCTAATGGCTTCAGTCCCTCTGTCGTTGTCCAGTGAGGCATGAGGGCCATACCCTTCCCGATGTCTTTTTCCTGGAGAGGGGATACTTTTGACATCAACCCCTATGCAGTCAGACTTGTCCCTCAGGGAACCCAGAGAGATATTTTTAGGTTTTATTTATATTCCCTTGCAGTGCTTAGCCTCGCAGCCTAAGCAAGAATTCAGATTGTCTGACAGAGGGGGTTCTGGGTGGTCCCTCTCTGCTTGGTCTAGGGACAGAAGTCCCCCCTTTTAGGTTGGGTGGAGATGGGTTTTGGAAACACCCTGTATAAAGTAACAGCCTCATCTTGAGTCTCATGGTCCTCCATGGCTAACTAATGATGATGTATCTGAGTAGGATTTATCTGTTGTATCACAGAGTTAGTCTGCCTATTTGAGAGCAAGAGACCAGCAGAAAAAAGCATAATGAACCCAAGTAATGGTCCCAAAATGGGAGGAAATAGGGTTGACAACCTTGGAGAGGCTGAAAACCAATTCTTGTACCAGCATTCATCTGTCTCTTTCTCTCTCTCTCTCTGAAATTCTTGGGGCCTTCACTGCCTGTTTCATGCTCTCTTTAACCCTCCTTGTCTTGTCTATGTAAAGGCAACCTTCTTCTTTAAGAGCTGTACACACTCCAGAGCTGCACACAGCCTTTTCTATTGTAATAGAGTAAATCAACCCCAATAAGGATCTTTGCGCTTTTAGGAGGTTTCTTCAGACAAAGAAATGAGGGATTTCTTCAGATTAGTGATGTCAATCTCTAGCTGTTTGATGTTCTTGTCAGTGGCCCTTCAAAGGTCTGAGTAGTGTAAGTTCGGAGGCCAGCATCTGGATTAGAACTTCCAACAGCAGACATCACTGGTGATTCATTTTTACCTGGATAGGAAAAAGAAGGGAATTCTCAGTAGATTTCTCTTCCCTGGATGTAAATTGTTAATCATCATATTTATGGTTGGGCTTGGCTTTGTGGGGGTATCTATTTTTTTACTAATCTTTTTGGTAGCCAGATAGCTGTGCCTTCTGTGGTATCAGACAGGCATATCAATCCTCGGCCCCATAAGGGAACTGGGTCTGGGCCATTCCCTATAAGGGTAAGAAGGTCCTTCCCCATATCTGTGGCAAAGTTTTGTTGGTCTTGGTGGTGCCAGAGGCAGTCAGCAGCAGATTTGCCAAGAGCTTTCAGCTTTAGAGAGATAAAATTGAACAATACATGATGGAGAGTATTTCAGGGGGACTTCTTCTGTGGCGGTATCATTCCCCCTCCTTTGTTTTTAAAGCCAATTTTTCAGAGTTCTTGTAAAATCAGGGCAGAAGAGCCAACAGTCGCTCCTTCAACACTCAGAGAGTTGTGAAGACCCTATTTAAGGATATATAAATCTATATTGATAATCTTTTGTCAAAGTACTGTTATAGCAGCACTGACAACTAATCAGACTATATTATATATCAGTTAATAATAGCTTCTTCTACTTTTTGTGAGATTACCTCTCTTTTGTCAATTAATTGTTGAGGAAAACTAGGATTTACATTTCTCTTGAGAATATTGAACAGAGACTTAAATTCTTTTGTGGAGAGCTTAAAATAGGATCTTAGCCAATTAGCAACTCCTAGACACTTTTGAAACTAATTTAAAATAAGTAAACTCTCTCCATCTCTCTCTCTTTTTTTTTTAGACCTTTTATCTGTGTGTTTTTTTATTGGATATTATACGTATTTACCTTTCAATGTTATCTCCTCTCTCATTCTCCCATAAAACCCCTTTTCCCATACCCCCTCCTCCTAATTTTTGTGAGGGTGTGCTCCAAACATCCTCACAGTCCCATCTCCCTGCTCTCGAATTCCCAAACAGTAGGGCATCCAAAGTTTTGGGGACCATGGCTCTCCACTTTCACTGAAGTCTAACAAGGTCACCCTCAATTCCCTACACAGGTGCATGAGTCCCTCCCTTTGTGCTCTCTGGCTTGCGGTTTAGACTTCAGGAGCTCTGGTTGAAACTTTTGTTATTCCTTCTAGAAAGGACCAAAGCTTCCACACTTTGGTCTTCCTTCTTCTATGTGAGTTTTATGTGGTCTATACGTTGTTTCTTAGAAATTGTGAGCTTTTGGACTAATATCCACTTATCAGTGAGTGCATACCATGTATGTTCTTTTGAGATTGGGTCACCTCACTCAAGATGATATTTTCCAGCTCCATCCATTTGCCTACGAATTTCATGAACTCATTGTTTCTAATAGCTGAGGAGTACTCCATTGTATAAATGTACCACATTTTCTGCATCCATTCTTCTGTTGAAGGACATCTTGGTTCTTTCCAACTTCTGGCTATTATAAATAAGGCTGCTATGAACATGGTGGAACATGTGTCCCTGTTGTATGTTGAAACATCTTTTGGGTATATGCCCAGGAGTCGTATAGCTGGGTCCTCAGGTAACACTGTTCAATTTTCTGAGATACCTCCAGACTGCTTTCCATAGTGGTTGTACCAGTTTACAATCCCACCAACAGTGGAGGAGTGTTTCTCTTTCTCCACATCCTCACCAACATGTGCTTCCATCTGTGTTTTTGATCTTAGCCATTCTGACTGGTGTGAGGTACAATCTCAGTTTTGTTTTCATTTGCATTTCCCTGATGACTAGTTATGCTGAACACTTCTTTAGGTGTTTCTCAACCATTCGAGCTTCCTCAGTTGAGAATTCTTTGTTCAGCTCTGTGTTCCATTTTTTAATAGGGTTCTTTGATTGTCTAGAGTCTAATTTCTTCAGTTCTTTGTATACCTTGGATATCAGCCCTTTATCAGATGTAGTGTTGGTGAAGATCCTTTCCCAATCTGTTGGTTGCAGCTTTGTCCTATTGACTCTGTCCTTTGCTTCACAGAAGCTTTGCAGTTTTATGGGGTCGCATTTGTCAGTTCTTGGTCTTAGAGCACAGGCCATTGGTGTTCTGTTCAGGAACTTTTCTCCTGTGCCTATTTGTTTTCTCCTGTGCCTATGTGTGAAAAACTCTTAAGAATCACTTTTGTTCTCTTTTCTTCTTTCAATTATTTTGGCATATACACAATTCACAAATTCTGATTCTTTACTAAATTTTGTACAAGTTACAGATGATCCAGTCAGGGGGGTTTATTTCTCAGCAGTTTTGTTCATTTTCTTATACTTTCTAGCATATCTCTTTTTGTGCCTTGGATTTCCTTTTTTCTTGCTTATGTATTTCCTTTTCTTTATTATCTACCTTTTCCATCACATACTTAAGCATATTAATCTTAAATATTTTAAGTTTCCTTGTGATAATTTCACTACATAAAACTTAATCCTATCTTATATTTGACTATTCTTACTTATATGTGTCATCTCTTCAGTCTGTTTATTCAAGTGTGTTTTGGGTGCTGGCAAGCTTTAAGTCCTAACTTAATATATCCTAGAGTACTGTTGGGAGGTAGTCTTAGTGATAAATTATCTGTATCTTGGACATTGTAATAGTAAGAAAAGCTAGATAAGAGGAAACAATCAAATAACCATCCTTGGTCCATTTGATTATCTCTCTTCCTGTCTGCAGATGTGGTATGGTCTAAGCACCTGTCTTTTTGACTACCCTACAATAAGACTGAAATTATGAACTAAATTAAACTCTTTCTCTCCAAAGTTGCTTTAGTTTCAGTATTTATCACATCAACAGAAATGAAAATGGAAACCTTTGTGACTTTGTAAATGTCAAACATGATGCAACTGGTATGGGAACTGGGGTGTTCAAACTTGTTGTCTAATTTACCAGTATTTAACCAGGAAGTAGAACACATTTTAAAGTTTGACATAATAAGTAGCAATGATTTTTGTTTCTTCTATTGTCTTTACTTATACTCTCTTGTGTTTTTCTTAGGAACTTTGTGTATTTAATACAGTTTATGCCTTATTGCTCTAATAAACATCATTGTTGTGGAAGTGAAAGATGTAGATGAGTTTGATGTTATAATCTCATAACGCGATCTCAGTATTTTAGTGGTCTTTACCCCTTGGCTGAGCCTTCCATCAATACTGTTGAATTATTCTTTTATCTTCATTGACGTGAGTACACTAGTAGGTTGGACCTGTGCAATAATTCTGCCTGCGAGTCTTACAGAGTTCTAACATTTCATTTATAATTGATATGTACGCTACTCTCAAGGAAATCATTCATCAGATTTTGAAATTAGAACATTTATTATTCCTGTGCCAGTCTCCAGAGGGGATTTATAGTGATTTTGGCCTCAGGATGTGGTGGACTACCTAAAGATAAATCTATTCATGGTGTATCGTGTTTCAAAGATTGGGTATCAGAAGCTTTTAATTCTCAAGCTAACCCAAATGTGGCCAATATCCACCTGTTAAAAATATTGTATAGATGTTCTTTTATGTTTATGTATCCTGTGGTTTCTGTCCTACTTAAAATTCTATCAGGTACATTTTCTAGAGTCTCCAGATTTTTTAATTCTGGTTTACCCTGTGATGTCATTTGTTTTTAATTACAGCTGTTCTTTTTATGAAATAAACTTTAAAGTTATATACATATTGGTCTTTTTGTTAACATCCTCTTTAATTAATATGAAGATATATTTAAAGTGATTACCAGGGTATCAAGATGCTTTAGTGAGGATCACTGTTCAGCAGCAAGTTTAAAGACACGAATTTGACATATGGGACCCATAAAATAGATTGATAGTACCATTTCTAGCAAGTTGTTTTCTAACTTATACATACACACACACACATACACACACACACACACACAGAGAGAGAGAGAGAGAGAGAGAGAGAGAGAGAGAGACTCACCATAAAGAAATATGAATGAATAAATGATAAATGGATAAATGATGTTTGAAAGTTTTATAAAGTGAACTTCCTAAATTTGACTTCTTTGTAGCATTTTCAGATATCTCTTGACAATAATAGTTTAATTTTTTATGGTTAATAATTCAGAGAGATTAATAGGCTTTTATTGTTTTCTATTCATTGCATTATGTGTTATTTTGTCAAAATTCATGCAATTTTCCCTAGAACATTGTAGAACTAGTAGGTATAGTTACCAGTTGCTTTTATAACTTTTATAGCTTTTTATAAGTTACTTTTATAACTTGAGTTTCTTTGTCACGACATTTTTATTTAGAAAGTATTTGATCTGGCTTGAACAATATAGACAGTTAATCAAGATGGAGATCACTGAAGAACATGCTTTATCCTCAGATACCTCAACTGTGGAATAAGTTTTTCTTATGATTGAAGGTGGTATTGCAGTAAATTTTGCTGAATATGGACTATATCACTTTGCCTCAGTTCAACAGTCTACCACAAAACTCCACAAATTTGTTTTTTGCTTCTGAGCCCTTCATTCAGGATTGACCAATACACCATAGAAAAACCACCACCCATGTAGTTTCTGTATGCCTTGGTTCCTTATTCACTCATATTCTTCTTAACAATGGTCACAGTTTTTGTATCTTGTTGCAGGATAATTAATTGATCACAGAAGATTCCTTACTTGTGTTATTTATTGAAAAAACTTGTTTCTAGATATAGCGTAATTAGCAGATACCTTTAATCCCTCTGGCTGAAATACAGACAAATTCATAGTACACACATTTAATCCCAAACAATGAAGGTAATGTTAGTTTTAAAAGGAAGCAAGAAACCTTATTTGACAGTAATGTCTAATTGAGTACCAGACAAAGTGATAAATAAGGAAAAGATTTGACAGGATAGTATAGTCTGACAGAAAGAAACCAGATTGAATCAGTTAGCTTGGAGAGGAGTTTAAGCCAAAACAGCTGTGATCAAGAAAGGCTGAGCTTATTCAATAGTAAGTCTCAGAGGCTAAAAACCTTCCTAGGACTAGATTCAATTGTACAGAGGCTAGAAACTTTCGGAACTAGGTCTAGGTTAGTAGACAGAGATGATAAGCCTCAGAGATATTTACATCAGAAGAGTAGATACTATTACTTTTTTTTTTTTTTTTTTGCTAAGTAATATAACTTGTTCTCACAAAGTGGACATTTTTTTTTTTTTTACCATACAGAAAATTTTATTCAGTGTTCCAAATTAACATTGTGATTTCCGTTGGTCTGTTGTTATTCACAGAAGAACCTGCTTCTACCAACAGAGTATATCTTCCCTTCCAACTCCTTCTCTACACAATGAACACTTGTTCTCACTGGACAACATAGATGATTTCTGGAAAAGTAGTCATATATGTATTATAGACTATTGACAATATATTGGATACAAACAGTAATAAATTTAACAGACTAGGGGACAGTATAGCAAATGCTATATTTGGATGATAAAGATGTACTTTGGCTGAAATGAAGGTTCCACACTCTTTCTTTTCTTTCTGATGACAGCACTTCACAGCCATTTCCAGCATAGTGTCATCACAAAGTGGACATTTTTTAAAACATCAGAAACTCTATAGTTATTTATAGAATCTGGTTGTTGGGTTATTCATTAAAATAAACATGTAAAACAATGGTTAAACTTAGAATGTTGTATGTATAATTTTGAAACAGTAGTTTTCAAAATGTGGATATCACTAAGAGAAACATTTTAGAATGACAATTTTAAAGTTTATTCTCAATCTATATCATGGGTGTTGATAAACTTTTTGAAAAATATTAGACCTACAGAAGTCAGATAACTTAAAAAAGACAGCACTCCTGTTACCACAGTCTAAAATGTTTCCTTAGGCTTTTTGTGGTTTTTAAAAATCATCTCACAGATTTTACTTTTTTCTATGACATTATAATTTTATTTTCAAAGCGCTATGATTTCTTTGGTAAATTTCTCCTTGAAGTTGTAATTCTCAGAAGCATTTGGACTATCTGACTAATGTGCTTGCAAAAAAAATGGGGAAAATTGGATCATTTCTCTAAAAATGTTTATACATTACTTGTTTTTATACAACATGAAAGCTGCATAATTTAGAGCAGTGTGCCTGTAACAATATATACCAAAGAAGATACCATTAGCTCTCATTTTCCTGCAATGTAAATTATACTAGCTACTATGTGAATGACATAATATGGCTATTATAAAAATCAGGGTTCTTTGTTAGAATGTTGGGGACTTATTCTCTTCTCTACTGTTTAATGAAAACATACAACTCTTTGATAACAAGCTAAATGTTTATTTGAGGTAATGTCTAAAATTGAAACATATAAATAGTACTGATGCTTTGTTAGAGCTCATGTATTGTGTTATTTGATTATTATTTATAATTTGAAAATGTTGTAACTCCCACTGAATTCTGTCATTTTCTTTATCCTTTCATTTCTCTGACCTTTAATCCTTTCATTTGCACAGTTCTTTATCTTCTACAGTGTGTAGTAATAATTGCTATTATTATTCACTGTAGATAACATGGTCAGGATTTTTTCTCATCCTTTTTAACTGACTAGTCAACTTATAAGCAAAGGAACTGATATCTGACATCAAAGTTTCTTTAGTTTTCTCTTCTTTTTTTAAATTAATTATTCACTTTACTTCCTGATAGCTAACACTTCCTAGTTGCTCCCCTTGTCCCTTCCCCCACCCCCCAGCCCTTCTTCTGTGAGAGGGTAGTGGTCTCGCAGGTATCCACTGACCCTGGCACTCAAGTCTCTACAGTGCAAAATGACCTCTCCCACTGAGGTCAGTCAAAGAAGCCCAGGAAGAAGTTGAATTTCACAGAGAGGAAATATCTTTAGGGGCAGACCCCACTCCAGTTACTGGGGATCTTCATGAAGACCTAGCTTCACATGTGCTACAAGCATATGTGTGGGGTACTTAGGTCCAGCCTTTGTATGCTCTTTGGTTGGTAGTTCAGTCTCTGAGAATTCCCAAGGGTCCAGATTAGTTGACACTCTCAGTATTCCTGTAAAGTTTCTATTCCCTTTGAGGCCCCCAACTCTTCCATAAGAGTTCCTGATATTGGTCCAATGTTTGGCTACAGGTATCTGCACCTGTTTCAGTAAGCTGCAGGGTGGTGGCTCTCAGACAATAGTCAACGCTAAACTAAGCTCTGGTCAGCAAGCATACCAGAGAACCATTAATTGTACTATGGATTGGTGCTTGCCCCTGTAAGCGTCTCAAGTTGTACCATTTATTGGTTGTTAAATTCCCTGTTGCATCTATGTCCCTACATTTCATGTACACAGGACAAAATTTGGGTTGAAAGTTTTGTGAGTGGGTTGGTGTCTTTATCCCTCTACTGGAGGTTATGTCTGGCTACAGGAGGTAGCCACTTTAGTTTTCCATATCCCCACTGCTATGAGTCTCAGCTAAAGTCACCCCCATGGATTTCTAGGAACCTCTCCCATTCCAGGTCTCTGTCATGTCTTAGAGAAGCTGCCCCGCACCAGCTGGAGGTTTCCATTTATTCTCCTGCCCATTTCTCTCATATTTCTCCCCATACCTCATCCTGAAGCTGTTTATCATAACATACTGCCTTGTTGGTAGCATTTTCTAATTTTAATAATTTTTAATAATCCTTTATATCTGTGCACATCACTTCTGTTATCCTTAATCCATTTAATTCCTAGAGTAAGAAAGAAAGGCTATTTTATCTAAAACAAAGCAAGCTGTTTCTTTCCTAGTTATCAAGTTAATTGCAGTGCAAAGAGAAAATATTAGTGTAGATCATGATGATACAAATATGGTAAAATAATCCATTGAATTCTAATCTATATATTTTATAAACATCTATATAATCAATATATTTTATAAAATGTATATGTAGGATAAATCAAACACAGTAAACAGTTAACACCCAGGAAAATAGAAAAAAATTACATAAACAGAATGGAATGTCTGGGAGTATCAGGGCTGAGGAGAAAAGTCTGAGATGTGAATATCAATTTTCCTTGGAGCCAAAACAAGGATAAGACAGATCATACTCTGGAACTTTTCATTCCTAAGAGAGACTTGTTTTTAATGGTAAGTTGTTTATCTTTTCAGCTCTGAAATATGATAGGAATGTGGCCATTTTAGAACTTTGGACTTTTCATATAAAAAGGCTCCTGTTAATTACTCTGTTTATAGAATACCGTTGAATTTTTATCTACAGAGTATTTCCTAAGTAAATTTCATCAAAGCTTAATTATTGTCACAGTTTTACATGGGATTAATGGAAGCTAGAAGCCACATATATAATACCTATGGATGTAGCTGTAAGAACATTTGGCACTCAGGCATGACAATCAACCATCTCTAAGGATTGACTGTTTACAACTGACAATTCATTACTGAGGAGTGAAAGGACACTTGAGAGACAAATATTACATTTCTATAAATGAAAGATGTCATGACAGTAAATACTTGAGAAGAAATTGCTATATCCACAATCTGTAGTGTTGTGTATATTTTACTAGTTGTACCTTCCTTTGCAGAAAGTTGCTCACCCACAGATAAAGATAAGTTTATCCATCTACCAGGTCAGAGATACATAGGTTGTTTTCATTTGTAGGCTTTTCAACTATTAGTACAATAAATGTGCAAATGTAAATGTTTTAATTTAATTTTCCTTATGCTTCCATACAGTATTGAGATGAAGGAATGTTGAAGAAGATGGTTGATATTAATATCTGAACTTCATACACATGCACAAATTCTACAGCTAAGTTCAACCACACACACAAAGTACCATAGTATCTTATAAATATGTAAAATTATTATATATCAGGTGAAACCTAATGTAAAATGTAGTTTGCAGTAACTTATAGACATGGATAACTTTTCAATAAAGGAAGCTTAATAAAGGAGTAGTAGTATTGTGATAATACTGATGCTCTGAGTGCTGTGTTTAATGCTTCATACCATGGCTTTTTCTGGCTTTGAGGTTTTATTAGGGTGATAATTTGCATGGCATTTCCTACAATTTCTGTCCTTGAAGTATAATTGGCATTAAATTAAGCATCTTGTACTGAGACTAAAGGAGATTGAATGTTCTGAATTTCTGCCAATAGTATGTTTATAAATTCTGAATGAAAGTCTCAGTCCTACAGCTTCTCAACAGTGTACTTCTGTTCCTCTAATATAAGATTTAGGGTTCTAGATACAACTCCAGTTCAGGGCAATGTCTCAAAGAAGTGACAGAAAAATGGGGGAAAAAAGCTTTGAGATTCTTGAAAGGAAATTTTTGTATGTGTAGAAATAAGCTAAATTCTAGAAAATATTTAGCATCCTAAGCTGTGTTACAATTTAGGAGGCTGAAGTCTGTGAGCATGTGGAGAGCACAGTTGCAGATAAACTGGAATTCCAGATGGCACTCAAATTCAATTACGTGAAAGGAGTCAACCACAGTGATGTAGCATAAGCAGAGAAGGAATCTGGCCAGACTAAGAAGCCTTTTCTGTACTAGGTCAGAAAACTATGTCTAGGGCTAGAATTGTCATGGATAAAGGCATTTGACTAGAGTGTTGACTAGAGTGTCAACACTCATACCAGTATAGAGGAAGGAGAGAGCAGATGTTAGCAAGTTGTCCTTTGACTTCCTCTCACGTAACAGGGTTCTCATATCCCTGTACCACCTACACCTCTACCCATAGAAAAATGCATAAATGTGAAAACATTCTTTTTTAAAAGTAGAAAACTGAAAAAAGAAAGAAAATTGAAACAGTGCCACAAAACCCAATATTTAAAGAAAGACTTTGATGTTGGGCTGCCAGAGGTCATGATATATTTCCATTCTTTGAGTCTTGTCTTTTCCTTTCCTTTCCTCTCATCTCCTCTCCTCTCCTCTCCTCTCCTCTCCTCTCCTCTCCTCTCCTCTCCTCTTCTCTTCTCTTCTTTTCTTTTCTATTACTACTACTGCTGCTGCTGCTACTACTACTACCACCACTACCACTACCACTACTATTATCACTACTACTACCTACTACTACTGCTACTTCCCCATCCCATACCTCCTCCATCTAAAAGGATATCCAAACCTCCCAGGCCCACACCACCAGACCTCCCCACCCCCTGGAACCTCAAGTCTGTCAAGTGTTAGGTGTTCTTCTCTCACTGAGGCCAGAACAGGCAGTCTTCTGCTGTATATGTGTCAGGGGCCTCAAATCAACTGGTGTATGCTGCCTAGTTGGTGTTTCCAGATTCTAACTGATTGATTTTATCCCTGAGTTTATTTCCTAACATCTACACCTCTTAAGTGTCTTTGTCTCTTTTTTTTCTAGAGCCTTTAGATGTACTTTTCTTTAGTAAGTATGAGAACTCTATTTCTTTACAAGGGGATTTAGTTCTATGAGCTTTCCTCTTAGCACTGCTTTCATTGTGTCTCATAAATTCGGGTATGTTGTGCCTTCATTTTTATTAAATTCTAGAAAGTCTTTATTTTCTTTCTTTATTTTTTCCCCTAATCCATAGACCATTTAATAGAGATTTGCTCAATTTCCATGAGTGTGTAGACTTTCTGGTTTTTCTGTTGTTGAAGTCCAGCTTTCATCCATGTTGTTCTGAGTTGATACAAGGCATTATTTCAATTTTCCTTTACCTCTTGAGGCTTTTTTACTAACTCTATGACCAATTTTGGAGAAGAATCCATGAGGTGCTGAGAAGAAGATATATTCTTTTTTGTTTATGTGGTTTGTTCTATAGATACCTGTTAAGTCCATTTGATTCATAATGTCAGTTTCATTATTTCTCTATTTTTATTGTTGTTTGTTTTGTTTTGTTTGAGTCTGGATGACCTGTCAGCTCGTGAGAGTGGGATGTTGAAGTTTCCCACTATTAATGTGTGGCATTTGATGTATGATTTAAGCTTTAGCCATGTTTGTTTTACTAATGTGTGTGCCCTTGCATATGAAGCATAAATGTTCAGAATTGAAATTCACCTTGGTAAATTTTCCTCTGATGAATCTGAAGTGTCGTTCCATTTTGATTAATTTTGTTAGAAAGTCTATTTTTTTAGATACTAGAATGGCTACTCCAGCTTGTTTGCTTGGAAAACTTTTTTCCAGCCCTTATTCTGAGATAATGCCTATCTTTATTGCTGAAGTATGTTTCTTGTATGCATCAGAATGATGGACCCTGATTTTATATCCATTCACTTTGCCTGTATCCTTTTGTTGGGCATTTAAGTCCATTGATGTTGAGAGATACTAATGACCAATGATTGTTAATTCCTGTAATTTTGATGTTGGTGTTGTTAATGTGTTAGTGTGTGTGTGTGTGTGTGTGTATGCTCTGTGTGCTTCCCTTGTTTAGGCTGATATGGAATTACTTATTTCCTGTGTTTTCTTTGATGCAGTCATCATCCTTGTGTTGGAGTTTTCCTTCTAGTATTTTCTGTAGGGCTGGATTTATAGATAGATATTGATGGAATTTGAAAAGAAGCTTGAAATATCATGCTACGTTTATATATGGTGATGCAAAGTTCTCCTGGGTATAGTAGTCTAGGTTAGCATCTGTGGTGTTTTTTTTTTTAAAGAGGTTGCAAGATATCTGTCTAGGTGTTTCTAGATAGTAGAGTCTTTGTATGTTACCCAACATTTTTACTTGCCACTTTTACTATTCTTTGTTCTGTAGAATTTGTGTCTTGATTATTATGTGGAGGGAACATTTTGTTATCTGGGAGAGTCTAATTTGTATTCTATAAACTTTCTATGATTTTGTTGAAAATATTTTCTGGTCCTTAGA
Organism: Grammomys surdaster; assembly: GCF_004785775.1. NCBI lineage: Eukaryota > Metazoa > Chordata > Mammalia > Rodentia > Muridae > Grammomys > Grammomys surdaster. Next base: position 5,865,396 of record NW_021620966.1, on the reverse strand, counting down.
ACTGGGACTTTTTACCTTCTTTTATTCCTATTATTCTTTTGTTAGTTCATGGTATCCCATATTTCCATATGTTTTATGTCAGTAATGTTTTAGATTTAACATTTTCTTTGACTGATGTGCCAATTTATTCTATGGTATCTCCTAACCTGAGATTTTCTCTACCATCTCCTATACTCTGTTGATTATGCTTGAATCTGTTATTCTTGTTTTCTTCCCTAGATTTCCCTTCTCCAGGATTCCCTCAGTTTGTGTTTTCTTTATTGCTTCTATTTCAACTTTCCCATTTTGCACAAATTTATTTATTTCCTTTGCCCATTTAATTGTGTTTTCCTGTATATCTTTAAGGGATTTTTTTCTTTTTAAAAGACCTTTATTTGTTTTATAGTATTTTCCTGTATTTCTTTAATGGTTTATTAATTTCCTCTTTAAATGCCTCTCTCATCCTTATAAGATTGGACTTAAGGTTATTTTCTTGTTTTTTGGTCCTGTTAAGTAAGATATCCAGTGCTTGCTGGAGTAGGATAGCTGTGTTTTGAAGCTTTCGTATTGCCCTGGCTCTTGGTGATTGTGTTCTTTTGAGGGCCTTTAGCCATCTGGATGGCTTTGGTCCCTGAATGTTCATATTGTATTAGGTAGATATTGAGAAGGGAGTTAACCTCAATGATTCTAGTGTGAGTGTGGCAGGACTCTGATGTATCTTTGGGTTATATGGTTCCTCATCATCAAGTCTGTATGGTTCATGTTCCCCAGGTCTGTATCATTCAGGATCCACAGTTCTGAGGAAAGTAGACAAAGAGGTGGCCAGAGAATGGTAATCCATTGGGGATATTCGACTGCTCAGGACAAGTTGGAGAACCCCAGAGGACTCAGTGAGCAGATAAGATGAGTGCAGAAAGAGTTAATCTATAAGGTTCAGGCTTAGAAGGTTTGATGAACATGAGCAGAGAGGTGGGGGCAGAATGTGAGTCTCCCTGGAATATCAGACTGTTCAGGGCAGCTTGGTCTTCCCCAGAAGTCTCAGTGATCAGGACAAGTTCTTATAATTTTAACTCATTAGAACACTTAAAATGAAGTGATCATTTGGATTGATTTTCCATTTTGCTGAATCTTGCTATTAAAATAACTGAAAGTATTAATGAGTTACAGATCAGGATCCTACTGTTATATAGATTTCTTCAGTAAGATTAAAAGCAAATTATTGTTCTACAAAGAGATAATGAAGCAAATAGAAAATGACACAAAATATTATATTTACAAAACAACTAATCATTTTGATGACAATGTATCTCTATTTAATAATGAGAGTTTTACTTCATTTTGCTATTAAAGAATATGGTCTGATATTTTATAACTAGTTTATATTATTAATTACCTTAACATTTAAAGTCGTTTTTATATATTGATTTTGCTTACATTTCCCTTGGGGAAACTAGTAACATCTTAGAATTTGAAAGAGGAACTGCTGTGTGAGTCACATTAGTTAATGATTAAAATAGTACTGAAGTATTTTATTTTTCATTAATAAAATGTATTATGCTAGTAAAACATTACTGTTTTCATACATAAGTTACATGCATAGCCTTTATTTTGATATTATTAACTTATCTTTCATTTATTTATTTGTTGGTTGGTTTGACTATAGGCTTGATAATGTAAAGCTGACTTTTGATTATTATTTCCTGATATTCTATTTTTTAATAAACGGTTAAATTTGTTGACAATTTCATAAATCTAGAGGAACTTTAATCCAACAACATGGCTGTTCTGGCAAGGAATCACATCCAAAGACCTAGGTCTGTGTGATCTTCCTGGAATGCAGACATGGCACACATATTTAAGCCCATTGGCTGGAATACAAACATGTCCATATTTCACACCTTTATGGTAAAATTAGTTTGTAGACGGAGGCGGCCATATTTGAAAGTGATATCTAATTGAAGTGAAGACAAAGTGAAAAATCAGAGAAAGACTTGACAGAATAAGTTAGAGCTAGAATATAGCGAAGTCTCACGTGTACAACATACATACACAAAAGAAGCTACTTAAGAGTAGCACAGGGAGAAAGTATTGGTCAGTTGGGAATCAGTGCAGTAAGTACAGTGAGAATTCAGTTCATTTATGGGGCCATGCAGTTAACTAAAAATCACAGAGGCAATTGAAGTCAGAGAAAAAGAAGGAGGCAGAAGATTAAAACAAATTGCCAGAGTTAGTTTAAGGCCGAAAAGAGAAATTAAGTAAGAAGCTGAGAGCAGTCAGATGGAATCAGTTAGCTTAGGCAATAGTTTCAGTCAGAACAGTTGAGTTGAACCAGCCAGCCAGAGTTCAAAAAAACAAGAAAAGGTAAGCTTATTCAGCAGTAAGCCTCCCAGGTGACAATTACATTAGACAATAAAGTTATTTTTAAATGCAAATGTTAGTAATGTATTTAAATAGTTTTCCTTACACCTATTTTTTTTTTACCTCTAATAGCCAACAACATTTGTTTTTCCTATACTTGTGTTATTTTGCTTTCCTTTATGATCCACCGATTATAATCAAGATCATCTATGTGACCATGGGTTTGGAATGATTTAATGAAGTCTAGAAGGCTCACTGTTGGGTATACAACTGAAGAGAGTTACTCTACCTTCCAAGAATCCATCAGTATCAGCTATTCAGATAGAAAACCTAGGAGCCTTCTTTATTTGCAAGTGACTGTTGACAAACACAGTTTCTGTGAAGATAACCTATTAGTTATATTAACAATAATAATTATTTCTTTTATTTTGATTTCATGTCAACTAGTTCAAAGCACACTATATGACCCAATCTATTCAAGAAAGTATAGTTATCCTCCTAATTCTGTGTCTGAGTGCTGGGACTACCAATGTGTGCCACCATGTCAACTTAAATATATTTTAAAAGTGAAATTTAAATTTTTTCACAATTATATTATAATACCTTATCTAAACATGTTTATAATTTTGAAATTTATAATATTTTGAAATAACTCTCATAAAATTATTTTGTTGTATTTTAATGTATGACATACATTATTGTAATAATCTTTGGTTACCATTATAAATAACACACAGTCTTCCACATTATTTTACTAATTCAAGATGACTAGTCCTCTTTTAGAACTTTCTGAGTCATCTTTACTTCATAATTAAAGACTTACTTTCTTTTCTTCCTTTGTTATAGTTCTATAGATTCCACATTTCTCAGTTCTCTATTCTTTGTTTCTAATTTGCATTTTCTACTGAAAAACAGTTTAAGAACATAAATAAAAATTAATTTTATAGTATCAGATTTTGTTTATAATTACTTTATAATTAGTTCATTTAATAGTTCACTATGTTCAGGTTCTACTTTGATTTCAACAAATATGGTAGAGGTGGGAGCTATCCAAGTATGAATCATAGTATCCAGCAAAATTGCATTTCTAAATGTGCAGTTTAACATTGCATAACTTTCTAAAATTATTTGAAAGTACATTAGTTGTTTTCTATATTTGTTACCAAAGGACAAAATATAACTATCATGAGACAAAAGACAATTATTATTATAACTTCTCAAAACAAACAGAAAAATATTCACAGTGCGTTTATTATCATGCATAAGGAAGGTTGCAATATTTTGTGTATTTTGTGTACAAATTGATTGGTTATGAGATCTCATTGTCCTCTGTTATATTTACAATAAAATGTTAATTCATGTCATACACAAGTCATAAATTAGTTAGGGATTAATTTCTGTAAAGCCAAATGAATATTGCTTATCAATATGACTTAGCATATTTTTCTCCCAACTTATGCTTTTCATAAAATTAAATAATAGAGTGTTTACATGATAATCACTTTATCTTTTCTCGAACTGTAATTTATTCAACGTAAATGTAATGTGTTAAAATACAGGATAGGTAGACATGGCCTTATATGAAGCAGTACACAGACGTATTTATTCTTCTGGCTTTACATTTTCCTCTTCACTGAGGGCTTCAAGTTCAATTAGAAAATGGTCAATATACTGTACTGGAATTGTACATAGAACACTAGTGGACATACTTTGCCTCCTGGTAAGTAATGTAGCACACAGAGTCCATGTCTAAGTAAGGTTATTGCTGATAATTCTCTCCAAGAGAGAAAAAAGGGAATCTCATCTCAGTTCCAATTTGATTTTCCTGTATCCTGTCATCATAACATATGGTATATTCCGCAAGGGATTCTTGTTCTTTAAATTTTTACTATTTTTACTATTGTTATTTTTTACTTTACATCCCACTCACTGTTCCTCTCATAGTCACCACCTCTCACATTCCTTCACCTATACCTTCCCATTCCCTTCTCCTCTAGGTAGGTGGGGCCTGCCTGGTTATCCTCCCACCCTGCACATCAAGTTAACAGGAGGCTAGGCACATCCTCTCTCATTGAGGCCAGACAAAGAAGCCCAGTTAGAGGAATACATTCCATGTAGAGGCAACAGCTTTTAGGATAGCTCTTGCTCCAAAGGGTATCTCCTGTGGCCAGACAGGAACCTTAATCCCTACCCACAATAATTTTGACCCAAAATTGATCTAGTCTACAAGGAATGCATGGATTGGATATGGACAGAGACTGAGAGAACAGCCAACTAATAACCATCCCAACTTAAGACCCATTTCATGGGCAGGCTCCAGTCCCTGACACTATCAATGATACTCTGTTAAGCTTGCAGACATGAGTCTAGTATATCTGTTCTCTAAGAAGCTCTATCCGCCAGCTACAGATACAGACACCTATATCCAAACAGTGGATGTAGCGTGGGGACTTTTATAGAAAAATAGGAAAAAGCAGATCGGAACTCCATAGGAGGACCAAAAAGAATCAACTAACCTGGACCCTTGTGGCTTTCAGAGACTGAATCACCAACCAAAGAACATACATAGGCTGTACCTATGCCTACCCGCATATATGTAGCAGATGTGCAGCTTGGTCTTCATGTGTGTCCAGAGCAAGAAATTCTTACCATCTAATTATGCTGAGGAACCAAGTGTAGTGGTGTTTGCTCATATTGTTTTGGATGGCTCAGGCATCTTCCAGGCCAATAGATTGTAGAGAAGTAACCCAACTTTGAAACTACAACTTTTCATTGAAAATTTACTACCCCTAGAGGGGGATTTTACTCATTCATGCTTGGTCTATCCATTGAAATTAGTTTTCATTTTACTTTTTTAATTAAATAAACCAAGTATGCTTTCCTTTTGTCTTTTCTATGCATCCTTAGTTTTCTTTGCAGCATATACCTAATGTCCCTTTCTCCTATTCTACTGCTGCTTTTCCCCACTTAATCCATTTGACCCTTAGTCTTGACCCCTTCTCTTTCATACCATATCTGTTCTACTATATTCTCTCCACCCTTTTTTTTTTCATTTTTCTTTCATGCCTAGCATGTAGACTGACATAGACACCGTGGCCATATCAATTACCGCATTGTGTTTTTCAGAGCAGATCTTAGAAGTTGTTCAAGTAATAGTTGGTCAATTTGTAAATTCTCTAAAACATGGATAAAATGAGGCTATCAAAGATAAGGCTGTTTAATAATTTTTTTAGAAGTTGGTAACATAATAAGCATATTCTTCATTAACTAAATCTATAAAAATATTACGAAATTATGGTTTTACATAATTTAACAACTCTACAGGTATTTTAAACACCAATTTAGAGATTTTCATTCAATTTGTTTTTATAAATCTATTTGACTCTCTTGTGTCCTTTAAAGTCTTTTCCTTGTGTAGTTGTTCTGTCTCAGGAATATGCTGAGTGTTGAGGGAGGATACCAGTGCCCTCTTTAGATCCCTACTTGCCCACACTTAGGATGCTCACATACACATTGTTCCCCCTCATCAAAAATGTGAGAAAATAACAAAATAAATTAGTGCCAATCATCTTAAAAGGTATCTTTTCAGTATTTATGCAGACAGACAGTATTTATGCAGAATTCTATGTAAACAATTAGAATACTAGGACATATATGAGGTAGTAAAATGAATTCTAAATTGTTACCATCTTTGGAGTTTTTTTTTTTAATATAAAAATGTTAACTTACAAACAGACTATTAAAACTAACTGCTCACTGTTTTTAGTATGTGTGTATTCATGTCTTGCTTACATGACATACTATTTAAATAAGTTTTGAACAAGTTTTTTTTAATTAGCATTTCATTTTACGAAGAAAATAAATAAAACACCTGAAACAAAAGAATAAAAATAGATGTAGCTTAAGATAGTCAGGTCATCGAACTTCTTTTAACTGTTCAGTGTACTATAAGAAATAATAGTTGGTTATTGATAAATTAAGTAGTATCCTAAAAGATGACTTTTGCCATTGAATACAAAGTCTCATAATTATTATCTTTATTCAAAGTATTATTTATATTAGCTGGTTTTTCTAATGAAAGCTTGTATCTACAAACCAGGATATAATATTTCAATATACAGGTTTAATATTTTCAAAGTGTGTTTTTGCATATAAATTGATTCTCTATTGACATATTAAGACACATTTAATAAGTGATATTTTAAGAAAGAAAAATATGATTTCTTAGCAACTTACTACATTTTAATTATTTATATTTTGTCTGTCATTTTGTTGACTTTTTTGTGTCCTGAGCAACCACACTCAGGTTCTTGCAGACTCAACTTTGGTGCTATATGTCCAGTGCTTATATTTGTTTCCACGACACATGTACAGCAAATGTATATCTTCAAATACATATCTCTAATTCTAAGCCTGAAATGACTTTTATTTTGATATCTCATGCTTTCTGAAACTTAAAATTATCTAAACACAAAAACTCATACAAGCAAGCAAACCTAATGATTGCAAGAACTTTCAATAATGAAAAGCTCAGAGGCTCATTAATCAGTAATGAATTAACAATCTTAGTTGTCATCATCAATCATCATAAACAGGAGAATGGGAGCATGAGACACTTTATATTACTTACACTTAACACTCTTTCAACTTTGAATATTAATTTGAAAATGAGTGTATCCTATGTTTGCCCTAGAGTACAACATTAATTTGGACATAAATTATTACTTCTGAAAGTTTAAATGTTTAGATAATCATATTCTTATTAGGTCCATTTTAGAGAAATATGAACATTTATAGAAAGTTTTTATTCAATTATTGTCAAAAGTTACCTCTACCTTTTTGGGTCTGGGTTACCTAACTCGGTATAATATTTTCTAATTCCATCTATTTGCCTGCAAATCTCATGATGTCTTTGTTTTTAATAGCTGAGTAGTGTTCCATTGTGTAGATGTACCACATTTTCTTTATCTATTCTTCAGTTAAGGGACTGTTTTTACTTTCTGGCTATTATGAATAAAGCTGCTGTGAACACAGTGGAGCACATGCCCTTGTAGTATGTAGATCATCTTTCGGGTATATCCCCAAGAGGTGTATAGCTGGAACTTGAAATAGAATTATTCAATTTTCTGAAAAGTCACCAAATTGATTTCCAGATTGGTTGTAGAAGTTTTTACTCTCACCAGCTGTGGAGATGTGTCCTTCTTGCTCCACATTCTCACCAGCATGTGCTGTTACTTTAGTGTTTTATCTTAAGTCATTCTGATGGATATAAGGTGGAATCTCAGAGTCATTTTTATTTATATTTCTCTTATGACTAAAGATGGTGTATATTTCTATAAGACCTTCTTGGATATTTGAGGTTCCTCTGTTGAGAATTCTATATTTACCTCTGCACCCCATTTTGTTAATTGGGTATTTGAGTCGTTACTGTTTATCTTCTGGAGTTGTTTATATGTTTTGAATATTAGCCCTTAGTCCAATGTAGGGATGGTAAGTATCATTTCCCATTCTGTAGCCTTTCAATTTTGTCCTATTGATAGTGTCCTTTATCTTACAGAAGCTTTCCATTTTCATGAGGTCCCGTTTATTAACTGTTGATCTTAGTCCTAGTGCTATGGGTGTTCTGTTCAGAAAGTTGTTCCCTGTATCAATGGGTTCCATTAATCTGGCCTCAGTGGAAAAGGATGTTCCTAGTCCTGCAGTAACTTGATGCACCAGAGTAGAATGATACACAGGAGAGGCCTCTATGTCTCAGAGGATAAGAGGAGGAGGGGATGGGGAGAGAAGCTGTGTGAAGAGGAACAGGAAAGGGAAGGGGGTGCTACAGTTGGAAAATAAATAAATAAACAAACAAACTGATAAAAAGTCATATGCACCTTTCTGAAGCTGTATTTGAGATACAGTTTTCCATCTAATACATTCCTTTATTTGAAAAAAAATTACACCTACAAATTTAACCCAATACTTATCATGAAATAGTTGAGGAATATAAGGTGAATATGAGAGAAATTATATTTTCCATTCATTATTAAACACATTTCAACATGATGCTGGTGATTATTATATAAAGCCGGCTAGGCTCAATTAGAAACATAGGCTTTACTTTTTCTGTCACATGAGGAATTTGAATTTAAATATGAATATGTGCATTTATATCGATGATACACAATAAAGGTGGATATGATCAAATATTAAGAGGCTTAAAATAGGGTGAATGAGAGGGCATAATTGGATAAAAAGAAACAATATCCCTTGTTCCTTTATATATATATATGGTATATGTAGTTAATATGACTATATTACATGAAATTTATATTTATATAGATATAAATATAACTGTTTTAAGGAAAACATAGCTAAACTGGATGTGGAGGTGTGAAAGCAAATGCCTTCCACAGGCTTACATGTTTGAATTCCTTGTCACCAATTATTGGAACTGTCTGGAAACCTGTCAGGGAAGGTTTATGTGGTGTGGCACAGCTTGAATAGGTGTGTCCTTGTCAGTGAAGGTCTATCATTTTGGGTAAACATTTAAGTTTCAAAAGAACAAGCCAAACTCAGTTTTTCTCTCACCCTGCTTTCTGCCTGTGCATCAGAATGTAATGCTATCTGCTACGTTCCCAGCATCATGCTTACCTTCATGCCATGAAACAACCTGCTATGATGCTTATTGCACTAACCCTGTAAAACTGTAAGGAAGCTCTGTCCAGGACCATCCTCAGCTTTGAGAGGGGTTCTGAGGAAGGAGTGTCTGGGAGTAATGAACAAATGACTCAAAGTCAAATCATGGATAGAAGCTGGCAGCCTATGTCCTGCTAGAGACAGCTTTCTAGCCTGCTTTCTCTCTGTTCTGCTTTCTTTCTCTCTGATCTGCTTTCTCTGGAGATATCCAGATCACTATCTCTCTCTAAGTTCTACGTGAGACAGTTCTCCAAGCAGTTCTCTCTTGCTATTCTAAAAATTCTCTGGATAGCTCTTCTCCTCCAGAACTAAAGCTCAGCCTTTTATTTTACATATCAATCCAGTCATTCACTCTAGGTTTCCTTTTGATTATCCTATGAATCACCATCCCATGACTCCAGCCCCTTAATGTTTAGGAGACAGCAAACACACATTTTATTTTAACATTACAAAAGAATGCAGAGACCTGCTTGCCTCTGTTACCTGGGTGGAACAATGTTTTGAAATTACCATTTCTACCACACCTGGTCCAGGATTCTCTGTGTCCCAGGCCATCTGCCTGCCTTTGTATCTGCCTGGTGTTATATTTCTTTTTTTTTTTTAAAAAGCTGGCTCATTATTGCAGCTGCCTTTGTTCCTTTGGATTGATAAAGACTCTCATATAATTCATATTGCTTCCTTATTTTTTTGCACAGTTGAGTAATTATGTATTTTTGAACTCATGTTTTTAGAGCTTTTTCCCCCACTGTTTTAATAGCTATCCTGAAGGTTCTAGCCTTTATCATTCTGCTGATACATTAGCCACACATTTTCTTCCCACTTATGTGTAGCCTCTGATTATGAGAGAGTATGTTAATAGGAAGGACCTGTCTTAAAGAAGAAATGTAAAATATATGCATTATTAATATACAAACAAACCTTATGTCATGTCCAAAGCAACAATAAAAACTTGTGGAGGCCAACTTTTTTTTTATGATTTTTTTTAATTTTATGTATATGAGTACAAAATTGCTCTCTTCAGACACACCAGAAGAGGGCATGAGATTCCATTACAGATGGTTGTGAACCACCATGTGGCTACAGGTAATTGTACTCAGGACTTCTGGAAGAGCAGTCAGTGCTCTTAACCACTGAGCCATCTCTCTAGCCTGGAGACCCACTTCTGCTGGCCCTATCCCAGGGGCAGCAACCATGTCATCCTGTCTCCACCAAAGTTATGCCTTTAAAATGCTTCTTTTTTATACGAGTTGCTTTGATTGTGGTGTATTTTCATAGCAATAGAACATTGACTAAGATACTAAGATAATATCAATAACATTTTTTCTTTTTGAAAAATTTCTGGGAATTATATATAATTTTAAAATATAGAAAACATTTAGAAATGATTTATCCAGTAACATATGCATGTAGCCTAGAAATAACTGTCTAACTCAACAATGTAAACTAAAACAATGTGGTTAAAAATGAAAATGCTATTTTGATAGTATGTAAATCATCAATGGAGATTTTTGAATCATCAATATACACATAAGCAGAATCTTACCATTCACACCATTGAACTATGTCACATCATACGAAGGTACATCCATAAAGTCTGAGCTGAACAAGGATGACACCCATGAACATGACAAACTGGACACAGAAAAAAAGCCAGTGAGGACTAACTCTACACAAAGATCCAGAGGCAACTGAAGAAATCTGTGAACAGGAGAAGTGGCCTCTCCTAACGGAAAATACAACAATATGCTGAACAAGTGTAAGGGTACATGATTCACCAAAGAATGATACCCAGACTCAAATAGTATAAGAGTGTTTTTTAATTGGATATTCTCTTTATTTACATTTCAAATGTTATCCCCTTCCCCCCATAGAAACCTATCCCATCCACCCTCGCAATGTTTCTATCAGAGTGTTCTCCTATGCACCTACCCACTCCCAGCCCTGGAATTCTTCTAGACAGGGGAACCGAACCTTCACAGGAGCCAGGGCCTCTCCTCCCATTGGTGTGTCACAAAGTCATTGCCATGGGTCCCACCATGTATATTCTTTGGTTGGTGGTTTAGTCCCAGGGAGGTCTGGAGGGTCTGGTTGTTGATATTGTTGTTCTGTCCTATGGGTTGCAAACCTCTTCAGATCCTTCAGTCCTTTCTATAATACCTCCATTGGAAACTACCTACTCAGTCCAATGGTTGGCTGTAAGCATCCACCTCTGTATTTGTCAGGCTCTGGAAAAGCCTCTCAGGAGACAGCTCTATTAGGCTTCTGTCAGTAAGCACTTCTTGTCATCCACAATAGTGTTTGGGTTTGGTGACTAAATATGGGCTAGATACCCAGGTGAGACAGTCTCTGGATTACCTTTCCTTCAGTCTCTTCTCCACACTGTCTCCATATTTCCTCCCATGAGTATTTTGTTCCTCCTTCTAAGAAGGACCAAACACCTACACTTTGGTCTTCCTTCTTCTTCAACTTCATATGGTCTTTGAATTGTATCTTGAATACTTCAAGCTTTTATGCTAATATCCACTTATATGAGTGAGTACATACCATGTATGTGTGAGTACATACCATGTGTGTTCTTTTGTGGTTGGATTATCTCACTCAGGAAACTCAGGTGACAGCAGATGCTGGCAAGGATGTGGAGAAAGAAACACTCCTCCATTGTTGGTGGGATTGCAAGCTGGCACAACCACTCTGGAAATCAGTCTGGAGGTTCCTCAGAAAACTGGTCATAGTATTACCTGAGGACCCAGCTATACCACTCCTGGGCATACACCCAGAAGATGCTCCAACATATAAAAAGGACACATGTTCCACTATGACAGAGCCATATTTACAATAGCCAGAAGCTGGAAAGAACCCAGCTGACCTTCAACAAAGGAATGGATACAGAAAATGTGGTACATTTACACAGTGGATTACTATTCATCTATTAAAAACAGTGACTTTATGAAATTTTTAGGCAAAAGGATGGAACTAGAAAACATTATCCTGAATGACAAAAGAGTGTTTTATTCTGCAGAAGTCCAGCATGCTGGGGTCTTCATTTACCAGAATAGAGAGACAATCAAGTGAGCTTGCAGGTCTGATTTGAAACACATTAGGAGATTACAGGGTGGGTGACGTCTATGTTAATCGCTTGGGTCCATCTCTAAGGAGATTCCATTATTAAGATGTGGTGGCTGGAAACTTGCTGTGAGAGGTCTGGAAACTGTTGCTGAGGAAGTAGCTGAGGAGGTCTGAAAACTGCTGCTGACCCATTGTACTGGCCTCAGGCCAGGTAGTGGGGCAGCCTCTGAGGCCTGGGCTTGCCTGGAATTGTGCAGTTCTTGAAAACAGAGATTTTAGCCTAGTCTCCTTAACTGCCAATTTGAAGCCTGTCTGTTGTGGGCCATCAGCCACAGTTGACTGGGTTCACCTGAAAGAGAGGCTGGGAATGGAAGAAGGGACAGGAGGCTGGGAAGAGATGAAGCCAGGACAAAAGTTTCTGATCGAGGCTCAATGCTTTAATGTTCAGCTTCTAATTTAAAGGGGATAACCCACTCCCACCCCCAGAGTTCCTTCTTGCTTCAGCTGGCTGGGGTTGAGCGCTGGGGGTGAGCGGAAACCAACCTGCTGGAGGTGAGAGGAATCCATAGGTAATTGCAGGCCAGAGATGTCTCAAAGCAAGCTCAGCAGGAAGTCTATTCTTCTCAGCTTGTGTACCAGGCTACAAGCAGCCAGAGAGGCGCCAAGGGCAAAGCAAACACTGCCTCTGCCAAGGGCAGAAAATGCCTCCAGGCCATACCTCCAGAGTCCTAATGTTTGGTCTATTGTGGTAAACAAGGTCTCATCTCTTAGGCCTGCTCAAGGCTGGGGAAAGGGCACACCTGTCAGGGAATCAGACTGGCCTTCTCACAAGGCTAAATTATTAGTCCTGAATATATATAAATTATAAATATAAATAATATAAATATAAATAAATATGTATGTATACATATATATGTGTCTGTCTGTATGTGTGTGTATGCATGATCATATGCACAATATAGTTTATATTTAGGAATATGCATGTATATACATATACATACATACATATACATTAAAAATTAGTGAAATTAGGCCATAAATATAAAAATACGTATGGAGGAATTTGTGGAAGGCTTTGGAGGGAGGAAATAATGAGAAATTATAATCTCAAAAATAAAATAGGAAATAAAATATATGAAAATTTAAAAATACACAATTAAATCATATTCTACTTCCAATGAGCATGATATGTTTCACATATATATATATATACATATATATACATATATATATATGTATATATATATATAACTTAAATCTGATAATACCCAGTAATATTATGCATGTTTCTGAGAGTAAAATTATGCTAATGTATGACATACTATCAGTGGTAATAGAAAATTCTTCATTCAATTTGGGAGATATTTGATAATTTCTTATAAAGTGGAACATACTTTTGCATAATATTAGAAATTTTCTTCACTTCTGAAAATGAAATTAAAATTTATATTCCACAAGGAGTTATATAAAATTGTCTATATTATGATATGGATAGTTACTAACAAGTGAATTACTATATAATTGACTTTCATGTGTGAGATGGATGATTACTGTATAATTAAAAATAAACACTCAATATAAATAATAAGTTGGAAGAATATTAGACTAACGAATGCAGCTACTTTCAAAATTTAGATACTTCACAATTTTTCATATGGTTTCTTGGAAAGTGTAAAACTGTAAGTACAATAAAAGATCATTAGTCTCTTGTGGCTGGATTGGAAATGGCAAAAATAAATCTAGTTGAAAATTGCAGGGCACTTTGGTGGTAGTTCACTTTATAAAACAATTGCCTCATATGCAGGAGGACCCCTTAGGATCCACACAAAGGGAAAAAGTGTGGTTAGAATGATATATAATTAAGATTTCAATGCAGACAGACATTAGGAGACAGACAGTAGGAGACAGACAGATCTTTAGAGAAAAAACTTGCCAGAAAATTTTGTCACATGGATGAGTCTCTGGCTAAGTAGAAAACCTGTCTCAAAATAAGGTAACAGTGGCTGTGATTGTCTTTTGGCCTCCAAATTTCAAGCATATAGATGGCATGTGTACTGCAGCACACATATATGTGTACACATAAAGACACTATTATATACATATTCTAAAACAGTAAGTCTATATATTAAATATTTGTGACTGTGCTTATATATTCCCACAATATTCTATGCAGTGACATAAACATTAACATAATGGATTTAAAGTTTGAACCTTGGAGAAGATGATTGATTCACAATATAAACCTCATATGGAAAAGATTAAGGTTCTTTCCAAATGGCTTCAGAGAGCAGATCCATTTCCTCTATCCCTTCTGCTCTGTCTGTGCTGAATGCTACTTTCTTCAGATAGATACATAAAGCACCACCTGGGGAGTAGACCTCAGCTTTCACCTGAATGTGATCATTGACTTAATCTTGAACTTCTTAGCCTCCAGAACTAGGAATAAGAAAAATAATACTGTTGTCTGTATTGTTTTTACTTTTTTGTTTTAGAATCAACAACAGTCTAAATATATACTTTAAAAGGAAGATGATGTTGTCAAATTTACACTAATTATTGGCATTTATTATATCCTCATGTCTTAGACTTTCCATTACTGTAAAGAGACACCATAACCAAGGCAACTTTTACAATGGACAGCATTTAATTGGGGCTGGCTTACTGGTTCAGAAATCAATCCATTACCATCAAGGCAGAAAGCATGGCAGCATCCAGGCAGGCAAGGCACTGGAAGAGCCAAGAATTCTACATATTAATCAGAAGTCAGCCAACAGAAGACTGTCTTCCAGTCAGTTAGGAGGAGGATCTCAAAGCTGATCCCCAGAGTGACAAAATTCCTTCAACAAAGGAACACCTACTCCAACAAGGCCACACCTCCTAATAGTGCCACTTGCCATACTGAAACCAGCACATTACACTCACTGATTCCCATACACTTGTTCAAACACATGAGACTATGAGGCTACACCTAGCCTCAGCATAATTCAAAGTACATTTAGTCCAACTTCAAGAGTCTCAGTAGTCTATAGCAGTCTCAACAATGTTAAAAGTAAAAAGTTCAAAGTCGTTTATGAGATTCATGTGGTCTCTTAACTGTAAGCCCAAATAAAGTCAAAAGCAGATCAGGTGCTTCCAACATCCCAGCATCATGGTGACAGAATACTGGACCAAAGCAAGACCAAACAGCAGCTGGAAAAACTTCAAGCTCTACATCTCCATGTCTTTTGTACATTTCCTTTCAGCTTTGTTCACTACAACAGGATTCTTTCCTTTGGGCTGGTTACACCATGTGTAAGCATCTTTCCTCAGCAGGTATTTCACGTTTCTGACATCTATAACACCTTGGGGTCACCAAGGCAATGTCAACTTCACAGTTTCTTGTTACAATGTTTGAGATCCATCCACTCATGATCATATGGGCTCCTCCAAAGGGCTTGAGTCACTTCTCCAGCTCTGTATTTTCTAACACTCTAGGCTCTGGTGGACTCCATTAAACTGCTGCTGCTGTTTTTGGAGGTTATTCCATGGTACTGGTATCTTTTTTGAAATATTCTGAAAGACACCCCCCAAGAGGGAAGACCCTCCCTCAAGTCTCGGGAGATCATGGCCACCCAATGACTCACGAGACACCGTTCTTGATGCAAGCAGCAAGAGGTATATTTCAGGCAATCGATGAGCTGAGGCCAAGACTCATAACCCATGCAAGGGCAGAGGAGCTTGACCCCAAGTTTGGGGAGAATAGAGTATTTAAAGGAAAAACCCCACAAACCTGGGGGAGTTGGGGGGGGGCACTGGAAAGTACCAGTGAAAAGTCCCAGCCCATTATTCAGCGTGTGACAGGGTTCAAGGAATAATCATGGGGAAGTATAGGTTTTTTTCTCAAGAACTCAATCTTATTTAACCATATCATCTACTTTGTGGTCAGTCAAGGTTTTGGAACACAAAGCCCCAGAACTATCTGACCTGCTCTCTTGTCTCTATTCTATCTGCTAATCTGCTAGGAGTAAAAATTCTATTAACCCTTCACTTCCACTGAAACTAGGCTTCTCCTGTAGCCTCTCACAGGCTCCCTTCATGGTGCTAAGCTTCAATGTCTTTACATGACACATTCATTCCTGGGTCATTAATTGTTACTGAGCCTTCCCCTTCACCAATAGCTATTTTTGGCTTCTTGTAGTGTTAAGCCTCAGCTGTTCTCCATGATCCTTTCATGCCATCAATACCTGTACCACCTGGAAATACTTAAACATTACCAAGTCCAGCTGAAGTACAAGGTACAACTTGGGTATGTTTGGAATACATCTTCTTTGTGCTCTCAGAAAACATTTCCCAGAAGATTTCATCTCGATGATGCTGGTCTCTTCTTAATCACTCTCAATTTCTTACTGCCAGCTAACCAGCATCAACTGTCCCAGTATCCCCTTCTTATCCTTGATTGTAAAGCCAGAGCCAGAAGGCTGAAACTTCCATGTTCTGTGGCTTGCTGGGGCTAGAACATGTCCCACCACCTGGTTCTATTATATGATCATCAGTTTTCTGTGGTCCACCTCCCCCATTGTCTAAGCCTGGCTGTCCTGGAACATTCTCCTGAATGTTGTGATTAAAGGTGTATACAGCAAGTCTTTGGACTTAAGCTTTTTGTTGCTTGAAACTTCTTGAGACTCTTGAGAGTATATCTGCTCCTTTAAAAAAGTAAATAAATAAACACACTATAAACCAAACCAAATAAAATAAAACACCACCAACAAGAAAAACAAATTTCTTCTGTAAGGGACCCCCCGAGAGGGAGACCCCACTCTCACCCCGGGGTTGCGCGCACCCAAGGAAACTCGGAGACCGACTCAATGCAAACTAGCAAAAGGTGGTTTACTGGCGAGGACCCCTCGGGTCGAAAATGCATCCCATGACTCCAAGCTCTGACAGTTCAAAGTTTATATAGGAAGCAGCGCAGGGGGAAGGGGAGAGCGGGAAACTTTGGCGGTTACATTTGATTGGGTATTTTAAACATCAGCAATAGGTGTAAGTTATCATTTTGGTGGGCATAGCAAGCTTTTCTTGGTGGTCATGATGACTTGTATTTTTGGCCATGAAACCTCAGACCTCCTGATAGGGGAAGAAAAATACCAGATGGCCCATTTCTCATTTGGGCATGTTTAGACTTGTCAAGGCCTGTCCTTGTTTATTCTTACACTCGTGGTCACCCTGTCCTAGGAGGAACTTGTTATTTTTGTTTGTTTGTTTTGGCTGTTTTCTGCAAATTGTTGGTGGTCTAGGGGACTCTGCTGAAGTATTTTGATTTTTTGTCCTCACGTCTTCATACCTTTAAGTATACCGATGCCAGGGCACAAAGTAAGATCAGTTGAAAGAAGGGGAACAAAGAGAGACTTGGAAGAGTGACTGCTTAGAACTATGCTTCCATGCTACATAGCTGTAGAAACTGCCTTCTTCATTAATTCTTCTCACTTGGAGGTTAGACTTGATAAACACTGATGTGAAACAGTATATATTGATTTGATGATGCTATACAAGTCCAGTTACTTTGTTTTTGAATGGATTTTAGAGCACCAGCGTATTAGTAGTTGCCATATTCAGAATAATACAACAATATACTCTGTCTGACAGAGAGGTCGAGGCTTTACTAGTATTTCTGGGAGCATACTGCTTATACTTTCCAAAAATCCTTTTGGAATTTCTATTCTTGAAATAGTGAAGAATAGTTTTCATGTGTCACTCAATATAGAAATTAATTCCTCCTCTCAGGTGCTCATGCAATCCCATCACTTATGAATTTGTAGCTGATTTTAAAGAGACAAAACCACCAGTGTGGCAGGTTTAAAGGGAAAGAGATCCTTTAGTCCCAAAGTTATACCTATCATCCTGCAGAGAATAGTGCAGAAAGAATCTACTCATATCAGTAAGCTTAAATTCTTGGTGCATGCACATTGCATTCTGAACAGGTGAAAGCACAGAGACCAGGACTTATTATCAATGTCCCTTAGGTATGCAAATGTCACAGCACAGAGTAAGACTGGCTGAAAGAAAGGGAACAAAGAAAAAGATGCAAGAGCGACTTTGCTTAGAGCTATGTTTTCATCTTTTCTATGGAGATTGTCACATTATGTCTCCATGGGAGAAACCAGAGATATCTATGAGAAAACAAGCCCAGTTTCTAAATGTAAAATGTGAATCACCTACACTATATATTAGAATTTAGACTTAGATATAGGCAATGCATCCTTTTATATTCTTAAATGACAATTAAATTCCTCTTCATATATCTGAGTATAGCACTTACAGATTATTGCATTAATAGTGCCTTCAATAAATAAAATCAGGTAAAATTGGCTTTTTCTTTTTTATTTTTGCAACTGAAATACTAATGTTCTGCCAACACAAAGAAATGAAAGATTTTGGAATGTTTTTCAGAAATTGAAGTTGTATGTTATTGTTATGTTTATTTCAGCATGTATAAAGATATAAATCAACTGAGTTTGAATATTGAAGATTGAAATGGTGATGTATTTCATCAATTAGCTCAAGGAGGAGGGGAGAGATGATGTTTGGCTTATTTTAATACATTAGCAATAAACAAAATATGTGAACCATAATATATGCAAGACTGGTTAAATACTTGATACTCAGGTATATTAAATTTGAATAACACTATTATGTTTTTATGCATCCTACTTATGAAAACAATTCAAATAATGAATTTTGGTGTTTTCTTTTCAGATGCCAGTATCTAAAAAAAATTATATTGTATTCACCTCAAGTAAAAGTCTCTGAAATACAACAAAGACTTAATATAAGTAAAGACCTACATCAAAACATGGCGATATGAATCTTCTTTAATGGGGCATTCATAGTTTCCTACCTTTATTTTATAGGATCAGTACTTATGAAGGAGATCTATGCTGTTATAAGTATATAATTTACTTGACATTGAGAGTAAGACAGAATAAGTACTATTGAAGATGCAGTATTAATATTTCAGGTCACTGTTTTGCTGTGAGATGTTTTTGACAATCACTTTCTTTCTATTTTCATGTTCCATTTAACTGTTTATGTCCCTAGAGCTCTGAGTACTATTTTATGGACAGGAGAGGGCCTCAATTCTACAGCCACAGTGAGACCAGGAAGATTGCTGTCCCTAGCATAAGATTTGGAACTGAGATGCTAGAAAAAAGTGAACTTAATCTAAGGATTGAAGTAAGAATAAAATTGTAAAAGTACATTTAAGTTTTCAAAGATGTGAAACAATTTAATAAAAAAGCCTTGAGGAAGGTTAGAATAAAAGATACAGCTCTACAAACCATTGTATTTTATAACTAGTTATGAAAGGAAAGAAGATAACAAAGGAAAAAGTTGTAATAATCATTACTAATCATTGGCACTATTGTTGTCTTTCTATATTTGTTCTTTGTGTGTTCACATACACTTACAATTATGTTCATTATGTGTCTTAATTTATTTTTGATCTTTCTATCATCTAATTTTTCCTATCATCTCTCATCTAAATATCAATCATATATAATTTAATTATTATTATCTATCATTTGTCTTTCTATTTATCTACCTAACACCTATGTTGATCATTTATCTATCATTTGCATATGATTCTGTTGTATATTGATCTATCTTTCTTTCTATCTATCTACCTTCTACCTACTATTTATTTATCATCTACTTATTTTCTTATCTGTGTGTTTATCTAATTTATCAGTTATCTACTCTCGACCTATTCATCAATTATTTACCAAGGTAATTTATTTTATCTTAATCTTATTGCTTTTCTATTTAAAAACATTGTAAGCACAAATATATATATATATATATATATATATATATATATATATATATATAATTTCTTTTATTATCATTTGTACTGTCCTGATAGTAAAGGTTTTTCAAATATTTTTCTCATTAAAGACCAATGATCCTAACTTTTTGGTAGTAATATGTATTAAGTATAACTATATAACAAGAATTGTTTGAGACATTAGAAGTATAGTAGCAAAATCGGCCGTGTCTGTTTTCTTTAAGTAATCCCTCATGGAAGCTATAAAAGGACTAGGATGTAGGTAATGTATAGCCTAGGGCACTAGAGAGTTAGAAGTGTGGTTAGTGCCACAGGTAACACAGAGGGAAATATAAATGTCCACTTTGAAGACATTTTCACAGAGTAGGGATAAGTCTAAAATAGGAAATACATAGAATCATTTCCAATATTATCATTTTACTGATAAAAGTCTGAGTATTCCTCCACCAGTTTCTAATGTCTATTAATTAAGGGCTAACTTTAATCTCTGTACTTACCATTTTATTGTTTACAGATAAATGATGGCTTTGAGGTTGGAGAAGGTCCAGAGGAGTGTTGGCTCCTTGCCGGCAGGTCCAGGCAAGAGGAGAGAAATTCAAGTCCTGCCAGGTCTCTTCAAGGCTGAGCGGGGTCGATGGCCCAAAAGAAACACATCTGGCTGTCAGTCTTGTCTAAGCAGGAACTCAACTTTAATGTATCACCCTCTCACTTATATAAACTGGGAGCATAGGTAGGAGAAGTTTTGGTGAAGTGAAATGATGTAGGGGTTGGGGGAGGATGACAGAGGGTATGGCATGACTGTCAGGGCCAAAGGCAAAGCTCTACATCAACAATGGCGGAGCAGAGGCAGGGCCAAACAGGTCTTGCTGAGTCACCACAGTAAGGAAGTAACTGAAATAGGTCTCAGGGAGACTGTGGGAGGCTTAGGCTCTCCCACAAGGACACAGAAACTTGAGCCAGGCTTGAGTTTGTCCACAAGGCCCAAACCAGGGCTGAAGTTGGGCCCAACAGAGAAGAGGTGGAATTGGGAAAATGCACAGTGATTAATTTATGTGAGTAGCCTGGAGTCATAGGTTCAGCTGTAGTAGGTATTGTGGAAAGTTTGGTGTATTTATAAGATGTAATGTAGGATAGAAAATGATTCACCAACCATATTTCCGTCAATAGATACCTTTTACCATATACTATTTAAAATGCAAAATTTTCTCAGGGAAAGTGCTAATTGTTATGGGTATGGAAACAAATAATAGTACATCTTATTACAACTTGTCCCAAAGTCTCAATTATTGTTGATTGTATAATTCTTAATTTTTTTTTTTTAATTTAGGTAGCCTACTCAGTAAAAATGTTGTATTTGTTAGGGTTTCCATTGCTGTGAAAAGATACCATGACCAAGTCAACTCTTATAAAGGACAACATTTAATTAAACTGGCTTAGAGATTCAGAGGCTTAGTCCTTTGTCCTTTGGAGGAGCTAAAAGTTCTACATCTTGATCCAAAGGCAGACAGCAAAAGAGTGGCACCTATGTGGCTAGGAGAAGGGCATCCAAGAAACTTCCCACAATGACACACTTCCTACAACAAGGCCTCACTTGCTAATAGTTTCACTCCCTGCCCAAACATATTCAAACCACCACAATTGTCTACCTCATATCATCATCATGGATATGCATAGAAGCACATAGATAGGTCTGCAGATGCCCTTGACTGTGGAATGGTTTATCATCTTCAACAATAGAGAGCAACAGCTCAGATCCATAGCATCTTTTAACCCACTCAATAAAATAATTTAGTTTGATCTGCTGGTCTATCAGTTCAGGGTAGAATTTATGACTTAAGGTCCACTGATATAGTCTCCATAATTAGCCATGGACTGGTAGAATTTCAAGTCATGAGACCTCATGTTTTCGAGGAGAGATTCATACCTTACTATGTAGGTCAGTAGGAATGCTGATAAGAGAGACCAGTATTGTCTGTACTCTGGATACTGAGACCACAGCATCATGAATTTGGTCTCTTTTCTATGCATTTATGAGAACAGATTTCCCATCTCACACATTGAATTAATTACCTAAGCTGTCATTTTTTAAAATGATTCCCATTATATATGAAGATGAATACTTCTGAATGTGCATACATGCAGCCCATGAACCTTGTGTTCACACAGCCTTTCCATTCATTCATCAAGCAATGTGTATCTTTATTGATGAAGAGTTTGAAATGTTGGTCCTGCATGCAATGGTATTGTGATATAATGTGAGATGATAGTGTGACAAAAATATTTAGGTAGTTAATCACTTAAATAGGTTCATTAACTGCCTTCCACACAATATTTATTTGTATATAACTTATTATATGCATGTATTTTGGTTGCATAGATCAGGAGTCAGTCCATTTAGTGATTACATTTGATGTGCATATTTTCATATCTCAGGCTTATTCTTTCTGCAATTAAAATAGAATTTCTCTGTATGATACCTGCATTGCTATCTAATTACCTGTTTTCTAT
This sequence comes from Grammomys surdaster, assembly GCF_004785775.1. Taxonomy (NCBI): domain Eukaryota; kingdom Metazoa; phylum Chordata; class Mammalia; order Rodentia; family Muridae; genus Grammomys; species Grammomys surdaster. The sequence continues at coordinate 5,842,985 of NW_021620966.1, read as the reverse complement.
ACAACACTGCATTTAACAGTCAGTAACAGGGGAGCCTCATGTGTCAACATTGCATTTATAACCTACATGTATATTTCAAGAAAACAGAGCCAAATAATCAGCCCTAAAAATACATACAAGTAATAGGTTAAGGACTGAGCAGCCTATATGTGAAAATAATTACAATTACTGAAGAGGGGCCATAAGTCATAAATTTAAAGGAGAGTGCAGAAGGCTATCTGGGAGTATTTGGAAGTGGAAAAAGGAAGTGTGATTTTTATTATAGTCTTAAAAGTAAAATAATTAAAAAAGAAAAGATTAACCAAGGACTTAGTTTTTGTTGTTTGTTTGTTTATTCTTTGGTTTTGTTCATCTTCAGCAAGGCAATCCTGTGAAACCTTGCCGAAGGCAAGTTGAGTGACAAATACTGATACAGCAGTACTACATAAACCTGATGTCTGTATTCCCTTTTTGTGTGAAACACCTGTGCAATAGGGAACTGATTGAAGACAGTAATGAATCATAACAAAAGAATTTAAATCTCCTAGAGAAGTGGGGCTCAGACTGTTCACTCAGGCATTTGTAAATTCTGTAGTCACTGCTAAGTGCCCCTGAAAGTGTCAGTCTTATACAGAACTTTCTTCACAACTTCATTGTAAACTCTCTATAATATTTTACTTTTGTGAATCAGTGAAATCTCTGCAGAAGGCTACTGGGGTCTGTGAATGGCAGCATACAAGGCCCCTATGCCTAAAGTCCGAAATTAGTACTTGTTAGCCAGCATCAGTGTTTCCCTTAATCCTTGAGGAATTTCTCATATTCAAGCTCATACTCAGTACTAATGGGCAAAGGATGAAGGGCTCTCCTCTCTACTCAGGAAACTAGCAAGGGTGAGTTTCAATTCCTTTCTTTGTATCATGTTCTACAAGTCTTCATGCTTTAAATACGGCAGGTGGGAACACACCCCAGTTTGATTTCCATTCCTCAGGGTCACTTTCCATAATTGCTTAGTGTCTAAAAATCTCTAAAATCATTGTTTGGGATAACTTCTATGGACTGAGATGCTATTAATGTTTCAGACTGAAAACTGAGTGTCGATGTTCCATTGTTGGCAGAGCAAATAACACCTTTGTACTTTTTTTAAAGTGTCCTTTATTCTTTCTTTTGAGTTATCTTAAGTTTCTCACACATGATTTTGTTTACATATTTCTTTAGCCCTTCATTTCCCCCACTGATTAATCAGAAATGTTTAATTATTTTTAGATTCTGTGAATTTCATGTATTCATTTTCGAGTTTGCTTTTCTTGGGACTTCCACAGGGCTTTTATCAACATTGATTAGTTTTTCTGTCTTCAATGCATGGCATCCACTTTAAAATATTCCATTAAAGCAATCATCCATGTTTAAGTATAGCTACTTGAATGTTGAACCAAAATTGCAGTTTGACTTCTGTCTTCTATTTCATGGTAATTTCTGTTAAACTACACTGTGAATTGTGTAGTTGCAGTCAATTAAAATTTGCTTTATGGTTTTGTCTAGTGACCATAGAAAATATTAGAATGCTGAGTCCTAGTAAGAAATTATAAAGCAATTGCTTTTATACTTAAAGCATGTTTGAGTTATTCTGGCAAACACCAGACCTCAGTCTGAGATCTTGGCTTAAATTACATGTCAAATGCAGAGTCATGTAAATAACAATGATTCCTCTGGTCCATTTAGCTCAATTCTATATTGGACTCCAGTTTTGTTGGTGTAAATTCTGCATTAACATCTCAGATAATTTACCCTAGAACATTTCTCATCCTAATTAAATAATTTTATTTTCCCAAATTAGTTCATTTTCAACTTAACATTCTTTGTTCTTATCACTGAAAATGTGGCCCACTGAAGTTGAAATCAGCATGTTAAACCATCATAAATATTAAATATTAATTTTCTGTCCTGTGGAGGCTTGATGTGCCAGTGTAGGGGAATGCTAAGGCTGTGGAGGTGGGAGTGGATGGGAGGGTAGGGGACCACCCTCATAGAAGCATTTGAAGGGGGGATAAGATAGGGGTTTTGCAAAGGGGAAACTGGGAAAGGGGATAACATTTGATGTAAATAAATAAAATATCCAATAAAAATAGAAAATAACAATGACCTAAAATACTTTCTTATTCACCATTAAAATATTTTCTAATTACTTATGTGTTAATTTACACTTTTATATTCTTGTATATGTCTTCCTTAAAAATTAAAATTCAACTAACCTGCCTAATGCCTTTACTTCCACATAATATTGAACATAATTGTCGATTCAACTGCAAACAGGATCAGTCAATTATTATAATTGATTAATCATTAAAAATTAATAAGGTTTGCATGAACATGCTATTATATCATAATAAATTTAATCCCTATTAATATAAATAGAGATTGACATTTATTCTCTTTAGGCATGTGCATGCACGCACACACACACACACACACACACACACACACACACATAGACAGACACACACATAGACAGACACACACACACACACACACATAGAAGATTTGGACTTTTCCTAATCTGGATTACTTTGTATCTACTTCCTCAATGCCTCAGTGCCTTTAATATATCTTGTTCATTTATATTCAATGACATCTTAATTAATGAGCCTAACTTGTTTAAAAGAATTCACCTGAACATGACTGATGAGATTCATTTAAGGTACCTGACATTACTAGTACCTGTTATATAAAGTAATTATATTTACCACCCTTTTCCTTTATATCAGGTACTAGCCAAATGCCCTAATCTAGACAAAGAATACCCTATATATTTCTTTCCTATATTTGTACTTGTTTATATTATAGTATGACAAATAATTTGGATTATATATGAAAATTCTTTACATCATAATTTTCTTGGTATGTAAAAATATTTTTATCTTTCTATGATCTTCAAAGCCAATGGCTTTTAGACATCCTACTTCATCAAAAAACAGTTTTGTGTTTCCATTTGACTATTACTGAGTAGTATTTAACTTAATGGACTGGTTTTTAAAGTCAAGGGAAAACAAGGTATTTCATTAATATATAATTTGGTATTAAAATATCTTAAAATGTATTTAAGAAAAAATGAATATATAGTATTTTTTGGCTTCTTACATGTTACCATTTGAGTGGGTCATAGAGAGCATAGGGGTTTCACTTCATATTCTCAGCTTGTTGGGGCATTCTCCAATACAAAGAATGTGCATTCCTCAAATTGAGTAAGGTAATGTTCTCTCTACTGTGGGTAGATCTCATACAGATTAAAGCCAAAACTTCTTCCTAGATTCTTCTATAAAATTCTAACAGCACTAATGTTCAATTGAATCTATTTATTCGTTTGTGTGTTCAAACATAATTTTAAGTATATAAAAATTTAGTACAATAAAATTAGAGAATATTTTGTTTTCAATATGGGGAAAATAAAATGTTGAATTATAGGTAAAGCAGAACAGATCAACTTGACTGAGAAAGAATTTTCAGTGAATTCACAGAAGTGAATATAACCTCACAGACATTTTTGAGAGTGAAAATATGCATACATTGAGCCAAATTTTCATTATATGTCTTAGGATACTAAGATTAATTATTTTAAATATGAACATAAGAGATTGTTCCTTTGGGGTAAATTGAATAAGTAAATGATCAAGTAAGATTTTTTTTAAGTTTTAAGTACTTTTATCCAATTACAGGATTTGTAGATAGAAATAAATTTAAATGACAAGGCCTCCTAGCCTTCATTATGAAAGAATAAAGTAAATTAACTGGGAACACAGCAGGGTTTTATTATCAAGGAAGAAATTAGTTCAGTGTCTTTTTAAACACAATTTTGGATCTGTGAGTTCATGGGAAGGCAAAGTAAGAAATATGTTTGACTGTCAAGTAGAAGTGTTCATTAGCTCCCATCTTCACTCTAATATCTCTCACAATTTTCTCTCCTCTTAATGTTTCTGTTTCATTCCCTAAGTATACTCTCTCTTAGGTTTTTTTTTTTTTTTTTTTGTTGTTGTTTGATTTTTCTACTTAACGCACAGACAGAAGTATAGAAGCCATCATGTGGTAATTGTTCTTAATTATCTTGTGTTTTAGTGATCAATACAGAACCACTTTGAATTACATGTTTTATTGCCCTTGGGGCTTTTCTAATTCAAAACTGGATTTAATACATCTAACCTGCAGAGAACCATAGTTTAGCAACATATAAACTGTCCACTGTTGATTGTCCACTCTTCTTTTGTGTGACTGATTGGCATTTGCTGCATGCTCTTGCTCTTTAGAATTATTGGAAAGTAGCTTTCCACATGTTTCTCTCCCCAGGATAAGATCAGAAGCAAATGTTGAAGTCTGGATTTTACAGAATTCATATTGCTTCCATAACATCCTAAATCATCTGTAAATCCATTGTAAAATAGTTGAATAATATTTTTTTTGTAATTCATTCACACAGCACTTTCTTATTGTTATATTTTGGTGACTTTAGCATCTAGTAGAACTATGCATCTAGCTAACTTATGACTGCAAGGGAAAAATTATCCTTTGTTAAAGTTTGCAAGATGTCTGAGGTGGAAAATCCATATATGCCAATAAATTCTTATGACCATCTGAGAAGTTGCTAAAATACCCAGGCCTTTAACAAATACTAAATCAAAATCTCTTGAAGTAGGGTTCTGTCTGAAACATTAAAATTCAGGTCCAATACTTACCAAGAAAGGATAGAGGTGAAAAATGAGACCAACTCACTGAATACATGGTGTAAAAATTCTGGATGAAAATTCTGAATGGAATTTCTGGGACATAAGGTTCTTTGGTATTTAAAAAACAGAGTCTAGCGTTATCAGATATTTTGCAAGAGAGCTCTCTTAGATATGTGAGGAATTCATCTCAGCAAAACTAAAACACCAAGTATGTAACAATGTGGTGCTTTAGCACCCTAGAATAAAGAACAAAATATATTGTATTCTATCATTCTCTTGTTTTTTTTCCAACACTCATTCATCCACCTTTTCTTCTCCTCCCTTTCATCTCTTCTTTTTCTCCTCAAATATTTATTCTTTCTCATTTTTCTAGACTCTTCTCTCCCCATCAAGCAATGATGTCAAATTTTCATTTATTAATATTATTTTAGTGTAGGAAATGAACTGTGAACAAAGTACAAAATAGCTAAATTTTCTGAGTTTAAAACGAAGTATCTTAGTAGAAGTAGGGAGAAGAGTTTATGGACTACTGAATAAGTTACTGTGATATGATGAATATTAATACAAAGACAAATGTATCATCACTGACAATGATTAAGGAGAGAACTTTCTTATTAATGCAGTTAAAATTCACAGTTTAGTTAATTTAGAATAAACAAAAGAAAGACTATTGTGAAGATGAATGGCATTATTCATTATGGCACTGGCAACAAGAAAGTAGATATAAGCAAAGGTATAAAATGAAACTTTGTATGTGTAGGTAGCTAAGAAAAGGCAAGAGTTTTTGTCTTAATTTATCTGTAATCTAGCACATATTAGGTATATAACTGAGATGCAGTACATGTAACTGAGCCAAACTTTTTATTTAATCTGATGGTTAATTTTAACATAAAACTATATGATCTATTTTATTTGTAAATAGTTTTTAAAAGATGGACCAATTTTAAACTAATATTTTCTGTTATAATGTCAGTCTCTGTAGGGTTGCTAGTACAAATAATACACACTAATTACTGCATTTGGATGGATTTATGTCAAATAATTTAAACTTTCTTATTGAATTCATATACATATATATATATGTATATATATATATATATATATATATACATATATATATATATATATTTAATAAAAATTTCAGTGTAACTCTTTCCTGTGTTAACTTAGTGAGAACACAGTATAATTTCTTTTGTTTCATGGTTCTTCAAATTTGTCTTTGGTCTGTTTTTGATTGATTTTAAAAAAATGTAAACAATTCAAAGTTCATATAAAACCACAGACAAAAATTAGTTTGTATTCAAAAAGGAAGTGAAATGTTCCAACATGATTCCTAAGCCACACATGAGTAGTACAAGAACCACTCTAGTTACAATTAAAGTTAGACATCCTGGTGAACTGACAAGTTCCCACACTTATAAATAAAGCAATAAAAGAAGTCTATACCTGTGTTGAAAAAAATCTAAAGACCAAATGATTGCCTTTCATGATGACAGAGAATTAAAGTGTTAAAAAACAAAGTCAGATTATCATCAGTTCTTTTTGTCACTTTGGAAAGCCATTCACTGTCTGCATTTATGTCTGACCCCTGACCTAATATCCTTGTAACTAGTAAAATGTTTCCAATGTATTTTAAAGAAAATACTAGATTTCAACAACGGAAAACTAAGAATGTCATAAGACGACAACTGAAGACTACAATAGATATTTCTGCTTACTTTATTTTTCCACCAATGATTTAAAAATGATTTTATTTAGTAATGTATTAGTTCTGTTACTCTAAACCAACAAGAAAGTGTTGAACATAGCTCTGTGACCTGTATGACTATAAGGGGATGACCAAGAAATGACAGACACACATACAGAGAAGCTGGAATCTGTAGGAACATTATCTGGTGGAGATGGATCAAAAGCAATCCAGAAAATGAGTACCTACTTAATTTCAGTAGGATCTCTGTATGGGAGATAATACAGTATATATTCAACATGGATGAGGAAGATATTGTATATAGTTTCAGTACATAGTGGTTTTACTTAAGAACAATCCATTTTAATGGACTTACTTGTACCAGAGAAAGGCTCTGCTATTATTTGAAATTGGAAATTTCAAATCTAAAACCTACAAAAATTCAAAAACTGGAAACTGCTTTCATCTGAGGCACTGGTGTCCTTGATATGGCACTAAGCATATCAATAATACACATTCTCTTAGGAATCTTGGGTACACAAAATCAGTAATATCTGGGACATCGTTGATCATTTGTGACTACAGAATTAACTCACAAATTCATTTGTTGTGAGTACTGTGATTTTGTGTTTACACCATGAACTCTGAGGAAATACTATATGACATTAAGTTTTTATTATAGGTGTGTGTGTGTGTGTGTGTGTGTGTGTGTGTGTGTGTGTGTGCAGTAAGGCATTTAATCATGTAAGTCAGAGGACAGCTTGTATGAGTTCCCTGTCTTTACTCTGCATCTAGGTCATGTTGCCATATTTAGTAACAATCTCTTTAAACCACTGAGCCATCTTGCCAGGACTACATGGAATGCTTCTAAATATTTTATTTTTTAAACATCATCATATAATATATCATATACCATTATCACATGTGTGAATATAGTTTATTTTGTGATTCTCCTTTCCCTATTTTTCTCTACATCTCTGCTATCAGTGTTCCTCTTGTAGGTTCTTGATTCTTTTCTAGATCTTTTCCCCCTTCATATCTCATTGTACTTTTGCATACTCTTTCTTCTTTTCATTTCCTAATATTGCCAATGCTCTTTCTTCTTTGTCATCTCCTAATATTGCTATTAGAATGTATTCCAAATTTACAAAGAAAAAAATCCTGCAAAATTTAAATACAAATTGAAGGTAGGGTAAGAACTCATATCAGAAATCTAGAGGAAGGAATCTAGGTGCAGGAAGTGAAGCCATGGACCTCCCTGCCTCCTGTCCCCATGAGGTTGTCTGCACTCGTCTACCCCTCTACGTCCACCCCACCAAAACTCTAAAGTCCCTGGAACCTCCAGTCTCCCAGCAGTCATCAGCTGTATATGAGGTGGGGGCCTCATATTAGCTGATATATGCTGCCTGGTTGGTGATCCAGTGTCTGAGAGATCTCAAGGGTTCCATGTTAAGTGAAACCGCTGGTCCTCTAGGACCACCTGCCAAAATATATCAGCACCCATAATGAATTGTGTACTTCCACATAAATCATTAGTCAAAAATTGCCTACAGACTCATCTAAAGGCAATCTGATGGAAGGTTTTTTGATTTTTGTTTTTTGTTTTATGTTTTTTGTTTTTAATTCAGATAACTCTATGCTTTGTGAAGATGGCAGTGAAACAGGCTGCCAAGAAAGCTACTATGAAGAAATCTAACAACAAATTTTAGAAAGGATGTCAGAAAGAGGAACCATATACACCAATGGTGAGTATAAAAATTAGTAATGTTATTATCTCCATAATAACAGTGTGGAGGTTTCTCAGATAATCATAAATAGAGCAAACCTTAGGACTCAGAGAAAACTATAAAAAAAGTAAAATTATAAAATTCATTTTCTTGCATAAACCAGACTGAGCTTGTCTTAAGTGGTTCTGATAAGAATGCCTTTCTTACCCATCATGGAATATACATTATCAAAAGCAATGCATTCCTGTCTTAAGTTGGTAAGTCTCTTTGAAGAATCTTACTGGTCCTTGGCATGGTAAATTAATAACTCTGTTTAGTGGTCCATTTTCCGTTTCAAGTCATGTACTTTGGTTACCAACATGTTGATATTGTAAGAGACAAGCTTTAACATGATAGGCTGGAGATGTGGAGAGCTTTTGGGGCTGTCTGGCAGGAATCTGAAGTTAGCCAAGGACAAGGAAATGGGCTGCTTGGAAAGAATCTGACATTGGCCAAAGACAAGGAAAAGGACATTCATATTCTATTTTTCACATAAAAGGTTAATACAGACATACTTTTAAGATTTTTAAATGTTATGTTTCTTATTTATTTATTTATTTATTTATTTATTTATTTATTTATTTATTTATACCCAGTCTTTGGACTTCCTTCTTCATAAGCTTCATGTGGTCTGTGAGTAGTATCTTGAGTATTGCAAGCTTTGGGCTAATATCCACGTATCACTGAGTGCATACAATGTGTGTTCATTTGTGATTGGGTTACCTCACTCAGGATTATATTTTCGAGTTCCATCCATTTGCCTAAAAATTTCTTGAATTCATTGTTTTTAATAGCTGAGTAATACTCCATTGTGTAAATGTACCACATTTTCTGTATCCATTCCTCTGTTAAAGGACATCTTGGTTCTTTCCAGCTTCTGGCTTTTACAAATAAGGCTTCTATGAACATAGTGGAGCATATGTCCTTGTTATATGTTGTAGCATCTTTTGGGTATATGCTCAGGAGTGATATAGCTGGGTGCTTAAGTAATATTATGTCCAATTTTCTGAGGAACTGCCAGACTTATTTCTAGAGTGGTTATATCAGTTTTCAATCCCACCAAAAATGGAGGAGTGTTCCTCCTTCTCCACATCCTCACTAGCATCTGCTATCACCTGAGTTTTTGATCTTAGTCATTCTGACTCTTATGAGGTGGAATCTCAAGGTTAGTTTTGGTTTGCATTTCTCTGATGCTTAATGATGTTGAGCATTTTTTATGGTGAATTCTATTCTATTATTTATCTATTTGTTTGTTTGTTTGTTTGTTTTTATATTGGGTATTTTACTTATTTACATTTCAGATGCCATTCCCTTTACCCATTTCCCCTCCATAGAAAAACCCTATCCCATACCCCCTCCTCCTTTTTGCTTTTATGCCATTTTAATTACATGCAATTATTAAGGTCAGTTCTAGGTTGAGTTATTATCAATACAAAGTACTTCTTGGCCATTCGAATTTCCTCAGTTGAGAATTCTTTGTTTAGCTCTGTACCCCATTTTTAATAGGGTCATTTGATTAGCTGGAGTCTAATTTCTTGAATTCTTTGTATATATTGGATATTAGCCCTCTATCGGATGAAGGATTGGTAAAAATCTTCTCCCAATCAATTGGTTGCCATTTTGTCCTATAGAAAGTGTCCTTAGCTTTGCAGAAGCTTTGAAATTTTATGAGGTCCCATTTGTCAATTTTTGATCTTAGAGCATAAACCATTGGTGTTCTGTTTAGGAAAATTTCCCCTTTGCCCAAGTATTCAAGGCTCTTCTACTCTTTCTCTTCTATTAGTTTCGGTGTATCTGGTTTTATTTGGAGATTTTTCATCAATTTGGACTTGAGCTTTGTACAAGGAGGAGATAAGAATGAAAATTCAAACAAATCAGTAGCCTTCCTCTACTCAAAGGATAAACAGGCTGAGAAACAAATTAGGGAACTGACATCCTTCACAATCATCACAAATAATATAAGACTCCTTTGTGTGAATCTAACCAAGCAAGTGAAAGATCTGCATGGCAATAACTTCAAGTCTCTGAAGAAAGAAATTAAAGATCTCAGAAGATGTAAAGATCACCCATGGTCATGGATTGACAGGATTAGTATAGTAAAAATGGCCATCATGCAGAAAGCAACCTACAGATTCAGTGAAATCTCCATCAACATTCCTTCTCAAGACTCAATTCTTCATAGAGATAGAAAGAGCAAATTGCAAGTTCATTTAGAATATCAAATAACCAGAATAGCAAATCTATTCTCAAAATAAAAGAACTTCTGGGGGAATCACCATTTCTGACCTCAAGCTGTACTACAGAGCAATAGTGATAAAAAACTACACGGCATTGGTACAGAGAGAGGAAGGTAGGTCAATGTAATAGAGTTGAAGACCCAGAAATGAACCCACACACCTATGATCACCTGTGTTTTAACAAAGGAGCTAAAATCATCCAGTGGAAAAAGGACAGCATTTTTAACAAATGATGCTGGTTCAAACGGAGGTCAGCACGTAGAAGAACGCAAAACCATGCATCTTTATCAAAGAAATTTCAGAATAGTGTTGAATATATATGAGTGAATCACATATGATTGAAAATAATTGGAAATACAGCATAACTCAAAAGTGAAGTGGAAATTTATGGTTGTGTTGTATGATGCAGCCTCACATGATGATTTGCTGAAGCAGACTTATGTGATATTTTGCTAAACATGACCAGTGAGAGGACTCATGATGTTTGGAAAGAGTACAAGTAGGACTAAATAGACAGTGACAGGGGTACTTGCACAGCTAGGTTTGCAACAGTTTCTTGATCTTGCATCATTGCTTCATTAAGAGAGGCATGACAGAAAACTTCTGGTGCCTTAGCTAGTTTTACTCACGCACATTGACTTGTGCTGATTCAGCAGAGTCCTGGCTATTTCTGCTGGATTGTGCCATCTCTGCTGATTTGTGTTTGGAATCCTGACACTACTGAATTGTACTATTGGTATTCTGACAATGGAGATTGAACCCCATAGAACTACTACTAAACAGATCCACATCCTCTTGTCTTATTTACCGTCTTTTCTTCCCAACCTTTTTACAGTGGCCTAGAAGGGGTTTTGAAGCATTTGAGAACCCTTAGTACAGTACGTTTTCAAAAATCTAAGCCTATACATAATACATAAATAATTACTATCAACTTAAAACCTTACCTTTCAATCTGTATTATATATGACATTGAGTTTAAAACTAAAATGGGAAAACAAAACCTTTTCAAGGTCACAGCTCCTCTGTAATAAACAGTACTTAAAAAGTTTGTTGAGATGTTTACCATTGATCCAAGGAAGGGTAAAAATACTTCATTAAACTAAAAGCAATTAATTTTAACATGTTCCAATTGTAGTTAATGAGCCTACAGGATTCATTAGCAACTGAGGTCACAGATGTAACCAAATTTCAGAATTTTGTCTTTTCCCTGGTTTTATGACCCACTGCTCTGGGCATTATGAGGTCTATCACAGAGCAATCAATCAGACTCCTATCCAACAACAGGGTTGCAGCAAGGCACTGGAATATAAATATCAGAATTCTTTTATGGACAGTATGCTTTAAAATATATTCCAAATTATATTTTAATTGGCAGTTCGATTTAAAAAAATCAACTTAAGTTTGAAAATAGAAAATGAATACACATCTTTTTTTTTAACCTAACACAGTTCTATTTTTATTTAAATATGTGGGCTATATGGTCTATTTTTATTTAAATATGTGGGCTATATGGTTTTATTTTAATAAGTCAAGAAAGTACCAAAAGAAATTATATTTATGGAATATGTCATGTTGAAGTTTCTGAAACAGCTGGAAGCAAACCACATCTTGGAAATATTTACACAAGATTTCAAGGAGGGACTGGACAGATGGATCAGTGGTTAAGAGCACTCTTTGCTCTTCCAGAAGTCCTGAGTTCAACTCCCAGTACCCACATGGTGGCTAACAACCCTTTAATGGATTCTGATACCCTCTTTAGGTGTGTCTGAAGACAGTTACAGTGTACTCATAAATAAAATAAATCTTAAAAAAAGATTTCAAGGTGAAGTAATTTTTTGTTACATTTTGTTTATACGAGCCTCGTTTTTATTAATATCATTAAATATGCTATCATTCATTTTTTTTGAAAACAACTTCAAATAGCTTTAGTTTTAAATTTCATGTTTTTATTTATTGAAAATGGACTTTCTTTCACACAATATATTCTTGTTATGGTTCTCCCCTCTCCAACTACTCCCAGCTCTTTTTCTATTCTACATTCACCCAAATCCATACCACATATTTTTTTCAAAAAATTTAAAAATATCCATATATATGGATATTTTTATAGCACGACCATCCCCCAATAAAGATGGTTTGAGAAATAAAGTACACCAACCAGGGAAAGGAGCAATAGTCAAGGAAAAACACTAGACAAAACAGTTTCCTGAGAAGAGGCTTTCTCTGACTACATTGTCTGCTTTGGAATCCCCTTCCCCTAACTGAGCTGGCTGGTCTAGATTCAAATGGAGAATTGTCTAGTCTTCCTGATTAAAATGTGATATGCCAAAGCTGACTGATATCCATGGGAAGCCTTCACATTTTGGAGGAAAAGAATCAGATGGATACTTCCATTTTAGACATTCTGTCTGAATAATTTTTGACTGTGAGTCAAAAATTAATTAATAATTATTACTAATTATTAATTAATAATTAATTACTAATAAATAATTTCATTGATTTCTTGACAGTCATGTTTAGTTCTATCCTAGGTCACTGGGCTATCCATTCTCTGATTCCTGACCAAGCAGTGATTGTAGGAGATGGGTTACCTCCCTCTTGTAGCATAGGCTTCATGTTCAACCAAACATTCTTGGCCATGTCTGCAAGTTTGGAGTAATAATTGCTCTAGCACATAGTACAGGCAGGACAGATCGGAGGTGGAGGATTTTTGGCTGGGTTGCTGCCCAGGTTTCTCTTTTAAAGTTTGTAGAAGTCAGAGAGGAGGGAGGACACCATGAGAACATGGCTCACCAAATCAACTAAGGAGGGCTCACGATGGGTTCATAGAGACTAAAGCAACAAGATGAGGTGGCCTTCATTGCTCTGAACCCAGTCTTTTGTGTATACTTTGTGGCTATTAGCTTGATGTTTTTGTGTGGGACTCCTAACAGTATGAGCAGGAGTTTCTCTAATTTTTTTTACTGTTCCTTAATCTCTTTCTTCCTATTGGATTGCCTAATCTAGTACAGATACAAAAGATACAAAGGCTTTTTTTTTTTTGTCCTACTGTATCTTGTTTTGTCTAGTTTGGCTGTTTTGTCTTGTAGGCATGCTCTTTTCTGATGAGGAAAATGGGGAGTATTTCTGGAAAAAGGTAAAGTATTATTGAGAAAAGTAAAAGTACTCTAAAGTAGAGTATTATTGAGAAAAGGTAAAGAGAGCTGTGAGGAGTAGAAACTGTTGTCAGGATGTATCCTATGAGAAAAGTAAATATTTACAATACAAAATAAATGCTCTTTTTTACTTTCAGTTTTTGTAGTCCTATTTGGTATTTTTGTTTGTGATTTTATTTTTTGATAATAGTTTTTCATGTATCTCAAGCATCAGTGAATTCCCTACCTCTTAAGAAAATATGCTATTAAGAATAGGAATAATTGAAATATGCAAGATAATGTAGATGATTAATTTAAAATCTGTTAGAATGATTGCAAATGAATAAGTCAGAATGTGAGGTGTTGTGAGGTAAAGAGCCTTAAAATTAAATCACTGGAACAATGATGATACATTTTTAGGTATACAAAAAATAACTTAATTATTGTCTTAAAGTATTGCTTGTTACTCTCGTACTTATGGATGATGACATGAAAATTGGAACCCACCAAGTTAAAGTTTTAAGTATTAATATCTATGAGATAGAACAAACCTTTGTTGACATCAGATCACTTTTTTGAAAATCAGTAACGTTTTCTTTCTTTCACATTCCCTGTGAAAATTAAGTAAAACATCGAAATCTTTCAATAGAGATAACAGTGGGAAAAAAAGCACAAGTTCTTCTTCCTCTAACAGGGCATACATGAGAATCAATGGATTGACCTTAGATTGCAAATTCAGTACTCTATGACTTTGACTATTAAGCAAAACTACTGTAATAGACATGTTGAATTTTGAGAACTAACTCCTTTCTTTTTAACTAAGTCTTTTAGGTAATGGAACAGTAGGTCCGCATAAAATAACAAATGTGTTTTTAATTACTTATTTATTTTCTATATTTCATGTCAATGATGAATGATGTAACACAACAATGCTTTCTAAATTATACCTACATTAATATTAACAGAAAGTTCTGCATTAATCTCTTTTCAAAGATGGCATGTTATCATTGTCTACTCTATTTGTTCCTCTCATATTTTCCTTTGATTTACAGCAAGGACTGTTTGGTGAAGAAAAGCCACAGCTATTCCTTTTTGGTTGGATTTTTAAATGATGACACCAAGAGGATGAGTTGAGCTTTCTGAATATTCCTTAAATTAACTACTTCCTTTATGATTCCTTGTCTGGTTTTCAGTCCTTATATAATAATTGCTACACCTAAATTACACATGAAGAACATGTTTTTCTGCCCTTTTTATCAAACACTTTCAAAATAACATTATTAAAAGCATCTGATTATGAAATATAATTTAAAATTATTACATTGAAGAATAACTAGAGGTCTTAATTGAGTTACCTTTTCTTTTTATTTGTACATAAATCATTACAACTCATTCAAATTCAAACACACATGTGTATGTGTGTGTGTGTGTTTCCATGTTATCATCTATAGATTCCCATTACAAAAATCTGCTTTTTCCCGTGTCTTGATGTTAGTGTCTAGTAAAGGTGGGAAATGAATTGTAGCTTTCTTATGTTAATATGTTTGAACACTTAGTTTTCACTGGTGTCCCCATTTTGAGGAAAACTCAAAATGAAAAGTAAGTGGATCTCTCGGGAACAGGGACTGAGGTTTATTTTTCATCCTCACTTTGGGGAAATTGGTGTTTCTTGTTCTGCAAAAATATGAAGAAATCAGGAGTCCCATATGCTTATTCCCACTGCAACGGCACTGGCTGCAGCCCTGACTTTTCTGTTTTGATGGATTAGACCCTCCAAACCATAGTTAAACAAACCCTGTTACTATTAAGTTGATTCCTGTCAGCTATTTTGTCATAGCAAAAAATTTCTTGATATCATGTTATTTCCCCCACATTTATTCAGAGTGATAATGAGATACAATACAGACTGGAACAGAAAACTATGGAAAATCTGCAGTTTGGTAAGGAGAGGAGCTTGTACCTCATTACAGTTATAAATAGCAAATACAAGGTGATATAAAGTAAACTAACTGTAATTATCAAAGACTGTATAGCAATTAAGAACAAGCCCTATGTCACCAAGTAAAATCTCCAGTGCCAGGAAGGGGTTACATCTTGAGTCAGTGGACAACGCGGTACCATGAACTGCCCAACAAATATTACAAGATATTTCTAAGTCTGCTTGTTGTTCTTCACAACCCAATGGCAAAGCTCTCTTGCTGCAGACAATGTTTATTATGAGCAAGGCACCGATCTACAAGTAGAGGGAATATCAATTTATTTCTATGTTCCTTAACACAATAATAAGATTAAGTTTCTCTTAAGCCCATTACCTATCTAATCATAACTCTGTAGGCGTTTTATCATTCAGGTATATATTCCATTTCATCAAGTGAGCTTTAAAGGTGAGAAATGAATTGTAGGTTTCCTAAGTTGATATATTTGAACACTTAGTTTTCACTGGTGGGTCAATTTTGAAGAAAACTCAAAATGAAAAGGAAGTGGATCTCTGGGGAGCGGGGACAGAGGTTTATTTCTCATCCTGATTTTGGGGAAATTGGTGCTTCCTGTTGCAATAGATAGGAATTAACACAACCCACAACTGAACATTCTCCAGGGTGTGTGAGACTTTAGATTAGTCAACCCTAAGTGTAATATATCCAACAATGCCCTCCCTTCAAATTCAGGGATCTTGAGGAAGAGGAATAGAAATGTAAGAGCCAAAGGCAGTGACAAATGACTCTAAGGATAGTGTCTTTCAGAGATATGAGGACTGACTGATGACCAAATGAACACCTAGAACATAACATTGCACACAGGACTTGTTCTGATTCGAGCCACATGGAATCCTGGCACTAAGATAGTGTACCAAAGCCAAGTAGGAGGGCTGGTGAATAGCTTTAGAACTCGTGGAATTCAGTCCATGAGTTAGCACAGCCATGATGGGTGCACTTCTGTTGAGTCATGATCCCAAGGACTGTATATTCCTAGGACTTCATGCTGTTATGGAGTTCTGCTCTGCCTTTGGCTCTCACATTCCCTTTAACCTGAAAATTGTATGAAAATTCTAAATGCCTTCCCACCTCTCACTGGACAGTACCTCTGGCACTCACAAGAATAGTGCTTGATCTTTTTCAGTCTTTCCTGTTAGAGCAGATTAATGACTCAATCAACTCCACCCTAGGAAAGAACTTAGAGATGTAGATTGTCAGCAATGATCAATAGAAACCACATAGAAAACATTTAGAAAAATAATATGGCTAGTGAAGCTAGGTTAAGATGCTTTTGCTACTGGCTCTGATGTGGATAATATTAGGGAACAATTTGAAGTTTCGAAAGGCATGCTGTTATTAGTTAAACTAGATGCCTCTTTTAGTCAGGGAACAAGAACAATGGCAGCACTGTGTAATGTGACTCTCACTGAGGCTGGTCAAGCGATGATTGATTCCCTAAACTTATTTTTGTCCTCAGATTTCTGATATGGCTTAACAAGAATTGCTCATGAGTAGGTATGCATTCTGAGGATTTAGAGTAGATATTATTCAGCTTTATATAAAAGCTCAGATTTGTGATTCTTTTAAAATTTTTATAAGATTAATTTTAAAGATGGATAATAAAATATTTTTTAATTACAAATTGTTACCTGCCAGTAAGAAAAATTGGCTGAGAAAACTATCATACTTTCTTATACTTTGTTAATCTATAACAAGTTGTTTAGTTAGGAGTGCCCAAGTTTTCTTGGGAATAATTTGTTTTCCTTACCAGTACTATGTAATGTTATTTCTTAGAAAGGTATTGGGTAATATACTGTTTTTTATAGTCATTCACTAGAAGAAATCTAAGATGTAATCACATTGTAATTTTATACTGCTTGAAAGACTTTTCTAGGATATATAAGCCATGGGGAAAAAAACCAAACTTGTTGGAACATTGTTCTTTTCATCTATAAACTTTGTGTATGTATGTATATATGTGAACTTTGTGAGAGCGTATGTTGGGACATTGCTCCTTCCACCATCAACTATGTGTATGTATATATGTGTATATATTTGTATATGTGTGTATGTGTGTGTATATGTATATGTATATGTAAAGTTTGTATGAGACTATGTTGGAATTTTCCTCCTTCCATCAAATCTATATGTATGTATTATATATGTAAAGCTTGTCTGAGTGTGTGTCAGACTTTGTTCCATCCTTCATTTGTGTGTATGCATATGGTATGTGTGAAGTTCTTGGAGCCTGCTTGCTGGAGCTTTGCACCAGGCATTTAGTGTGTGAATATGTATATGTCGTCTGTCTGTACAAATGTGTATATATATACATATGTATTTATGCATGTATGTTTGTATTTATATGTTTGAATTTATTGGAGTCTGCCTTTTGCTTGATTTGCTCAGTGTATGTGTAAATATATTCATGTGTGCAAATTTTCTCCTTTCCTTCTTTTTCTTGCCAGCCCCAAGGAGTTGAAAGAGTTCAGAGCTTCTCATTGGCCACACGAGTGCCAGCCCCAGTAAATTAAGCTTTATCACCTCAAATAAAATGTCTGTTGAATAATTTCTCTAATCTCTGGCTCCTATAGTCAGCAACCCCAATAAGTGTCTGGACCGATGACAATAAGCACCTCTAAGTACTGATCCCCACTGTCTTTCTGCCTCAGTTTATTCACCCAACAGATGCCAAGTCTTGTAACTGGCAATGGTGAAGTGGAAGCTAAGTCCTACTCACAGCCACAAAGTTATTTGTTTTTTGTTTGTTTGTTTGTTTTTTGTCTTTTTGGGGGGGTTGCACTTTTTATTAGACATTTTATTTACATTTCAGATGTGATTCCCTTTCCCCATTTTAGCTCCACCCAGGAACCTCCTATCCCATCCCCCCTCCTCCTATTTCTATGAGGATGTGCCCCAACCCACCTACCCACTCCCACCTTCCCACCCTCGAATTCCTCCCACACTCAGCATCCAGCCTTCACTGGACCAAGGACCTCCTCTCCCACCTATGACCAAAAAGGCCATCCTCCCCTACATATACAGGTGCAGCCATGGATTTCTCCCTATGTGCTCCCAGGCTGGTGGTTTAGACCCTGGGAGCTCTAGTTTGTTGGTATTGTTGCTCTTCCCATGAGGCCTCAAACCCTTTCAGGTCCTTCAGTTTTCTATCTCCTCCATTTTGAACCCCATGATCAGTTCAATGGTTAGCTGTGAGCATCCATCTCTGAATATGTTAGACTCTGGCAGACCTCTAAGGAGTCAGCTATGTCAGACCCCCATCAGCATGCACTTCCTGGCATCCACATCGGCATTTAACTTTGGTGACTACACATGGGATGGATACCCAGGTAGAACAGTCTCCAGATAACTCCTCCTTCAGTTTCTGTTCCATGCTTTGTCTCCATATTTGCTCCCATGAGTATTTTGTTATTCCTTCTAAAAAGAACTGCAGCACCCACACTTTTGTCTTCCTTCTTCATGAGCTTCATGTAGTCTGAGTTTTATCTTAAGTATTGCAAGCGCTTGGGCTTATATCCACTTATCAGTGAGTGCATACCATGTGTGTTCATTTGTGATTGTGCTACCTCACTTAGGATTATATATACATTTTTTCATGCCAGCAATAATATTTGTTATTATTCAGAAGTGGTCAAAAGACTTACAAGGCTCATTATTATAACCACAAGTATGAAACATCACTTAGTGAGATAGAAGGAAAGAGACATATATGTGTATTTATATTAAAAAAATACACATGCATGCACTCTCTCAAATGTTTGCCACACAGTGCTATGAAGGAGGCAACAGGCTATACAGGTTCTGATATACATAACACGTTAAACAATCAAGGGTTTAAAAACCATACTTACAGTTGCAAAAATAAAGTTTTCTTTTCTCCAAGCATTTTGATCTGGGCTCAAGGAATGCAAATAAAGAAGACCGATGATTTTCATATGATTCTATACACATTGAAACTATCAATATACAAGAGCCAACAAACAAAACCACAACAAAAAAAGAGTTATAGGAATGAGCAATGCATTTCATCCAAAGTCTAACAGCCTGTTTCATCCCACCCTCAGACACTACAGATCATAATTTATATTACTTGTATAGCAAGGTAAGCCAGAATAAAACAATCAACAGAAAGTCATGACTGCCCTCAGTCGGTCCAAAATTCGCCTAGTGCAACAGTGTCATTTACCTGAAGGATCATGTGTCACAATTAAGGAGTACTCATACAAAACTATTTCCTTAATTCTTGAAAAAGTGCCACATACTATACTTCTCATTTAAAAAAATACACAACACATAAACTAATGAAAGACAGTCTGTCTCCATCTCTTGTCGATGAGGAAAGGCCAGAGGGATTCTTTGATTCCAATTCGGAATGGTGTCCGTTGGCCAATGCCCAAGGTCTCCAATTTGGAGCAATCAAGCTGAGCATTTTTGGGGCGTTGTGCTCCTATGACAGGGCTGTCAGTAATAGGTCTCAAGTGACAGCTGGGGAGGTTGAAGGCACCTGCAATTGCGCACGCCATTTCATACTTGGTCATCTGCTCATTGCCAGACTAGTGAAAGGTTCCCTTAATGGATGGATCCAGCATACTCTTCTTTGCCAGCTGCCAGCACACAGTGGCTACGTCTTTCACGTGTTGGGGGAATCTCTGCTGCCAATTGTCCATGTTTCCTAGCTTGTTGCTGAACTGCACCTTGTCGAACATAACAGTTACAGCACTTTCTTCAAGCTTCTCAACTTCCCCATAGAGGACAGGAATTCTCAACACAGCAGCCCCTAAATTATTCTCCAGGACAGCCTTTTCTCCATCTAATTTTGTTTTTCCATACAGATTCAGGGGACTTGTTATATCTTCTTCTGTGTAAGGGGGATTTACGCCATCGAACACATAATCTGAACTAATGTAGATGAGAAATGCTCCAATTGAAGCTGCCTCCTTTGCTAAATTCCCAGAGGCACCCACATTCAGCTGGGAAGCAGCATCTGGCTAACTCTCAACAACATCTGATTTTCTCTCAGCAGCACAATGCACTATGACGTGAGGCTGAAAATCATGAATGAGGTGATGAACTGCTTCATAATCCAACAGGTTCACTTGTTCGAATTTTGGTCTTGCTCTTTGAAAGCCACAGCCAACGGTGTGCCAGTTGGTTTGCTGAAACTCTTTGTAAACTGCTCTGCCAAGAAGCCCGGTGGCACCAGTAATGAGAACCCACCGGCTAGGGATGTTCACTTCCTCCTCCACCAGCTGGCAACAGCCAGGGATGAAGTGGATGGAGAGCTCCTTCTCCCGGCCCACCATGTCCGCAGTCTTTGCGCAAGTCATGACCGCAGCTTCTTCTAGGGCAGCACAGCCAGGGACCACAGCGCCCTAGGATTATATTTTCGAGTTCCATCCATTTACCTAAGAATTTCTCGAGCTCATTGTTTTTAATAGCTGAGTAATACTCCATTGTGTAAATGTACCACATTTTCTGTATCCATAACTCTGTTGAAGCACATCTTGGTTCTTTCCAGCTTCTGGCTTTTACAAATATGGCTGCTGTGAACATAGTGGTTATATATTGGAGCATCATTTGGGTATATGCCCAGGACTGGTATAGCTGGGTCCTCAGTTAATATTATGTCCAATTTTCTGAGGAACCACCAGACTGATTTTTCAGAGTGGTTGTATCAGCTTTCAATTCCACCAGCA
Organism: Grammomys surdaster; assembly: GCF_004785775.1. NCBI lineage: Eukaryota > Metazoa > Chordata > Mammalia > Rodentia > Muridae > Grammomys > Grammomys surdaster. The sequence continues at coordinate 5,821,783 of NW_021620966.1, read as the reverse complement.
ATGGAGGACTGTTTCTCTTTCTCTTCATCATTGCTGGCATCTGCTATCACCTGAGTTTTTTATCTTAGTCATTCTGACTGGTGTGAGGTAGAATCTCAGGGTTGTTTTGATTTTCATTTCTCTGATGACTAAGGATGTTGAACATTTAGGTACTTCTGGGCCATTTAAATTTCCTGAATTGAGAATTCTTTGTTTAGCTCTGTATACCATTTTTTAATAGAGTTATTTGGTTGTCTGGAGTCTAACTACTTGAGTTCTTTGTATATATTGGATATTCGCCGTCTAGCAGATGTAGGATTGGTAAAGATATATTCCCAACCTGTTGGTTGCTGTTTTGTCCTATTGACAGTGTCCTTTGCCTTACAGAAACGTGGCAATTTTATGAGGTCCCATTTGTTCATTCTTGATCTTAGAGCATACACCATTGGTGTTCTGTTCAGGAACTTTTCCCTTGTGCCCAGATATTCAAGGGTCTTCCCCACCTTCTCTTCTATTAGTTTCAGTGTTATCTGGTTTTATGTGAAGATCCTTGATCCATTGTACTTAAGTTTTGTACAAGGAGACAAGAATGAATCGATTTGCATTCTTCCACATGCTGACCTCCATTTGAACCAGCACCATTTGTTGAAAATGCTGTCCTTTTTTTCACTGGATGGGTTTAACTCCTTTGTCAAAAATCAAATGACCATACATGTGTGGGTTCATTTCTGGGTCTTCAATTCTATCCATTGGTCTTCCTGCCTGTCTCTGTACCAACACCATGCAGTTTTTATCACTATTGCTGTGTAGTACAGGTTGAGGTCAGGGATGGTGGTTACCCAGAAGTTCTTTTATTGTTGAGAATAGTTCTCTCTATCCTGGGATTTTTGTTATTCCAAATGAATTTGCAAATTGTTCTTTCTATCTCTGTGAAAAATTGAGCTAGAATTTTGATGGAGATTGCATTGAATCTGTAGATTACTTTTGGCATGATAGCCATTTTTACTATATTAATCCTGTCAATCAATGAACATGGGAGATCTTTTCATCTTCTGAGATCTTCTTTGATTTCCTTCTTCACAGACTTGAAGTTCTGGCCATACAGTTCTTTCCTTTACTTTGTTAGATTCATACCAAGGAATTTTATATTATTTGTGGCTATTGTGAAGGGTGTTGTTTCACTAATTTCTTTCTTAGCCTGTTTATCCTTTGAGTAGAGGAAGACTACTGATGTGGTTGAGTTAATTTTATATCCAGCCACTTTGCTAAAGTTGTTTATCAGGTTTAGGAGTTCTCTGGTGGAAGTTTTGGGGTCACTTAAGGATACTATCATATAAGCAAATTGTGATAGTTTGACTTCTTCCTTTCCGATTTATATCCCTTTGACTTCTTTTTATTGTCTAATTGCTCTAGCTAGGACATCCAGTACTATATTGAATAGGTAGGGAGAGAGGGGGCAGCCTTGTCTAGTCCTTGGTTTTAGTGGGATTGCTTCAAGTTTCTCTCCATTTAGTTTGATGTTTGCTACTTGCTCGCTGTATATTGCTTTTGCTATGTTTAGGTATGGGCCTTGAATTCCTGATCTTTCCAAGACTTTTATCATGAACGGATGTTGAACTTTGTCAAATGCTTTCTCAGCATCTAGTGAGATGATCTTGTGATTTTTTTCTTTGAATTTGTTTATATAGTAGATTACATTGATGGATTTCCAAATATTGAACCATTCCTACATTCCTGAGATAAAGCCTATTTGATCATGGTGGATGATTGTTTTGATGTGTTTTTGGATTCCGTTTTCAAGAATTTTATTAAGTATTTTTGCATGGATATTCATAAGGGAGATTGATCTAAAATTTTCTTTCTTTGTTGTGTCTTTTTGTGGTTTAGGTATGAACATAATTATGGCTTCATAGAATGAAATGGGTAGTTTTCCTTCCTTTTCTATTTAGTGAAATAGTTTGAAGAGAATTGGTATCAGGTCTTCCTTGAAGGTGTGATAGAATTTTGCACTAAAACCATCTGGCCTTGGGTTTTTTTCGGTGGGGAGACTTTTAATAACTGATGGTATTACTTTAGGTGTTATAGGATAGTTTAGATGGTTTATTTGCTCCTGATTTCACTTTGGCACCTGGTATCTGTCTAGAAAATTGTCCATTTCATCGAAATTTTCCAGTTTTGTTGAGTATAGGCTTTTGTATTAGGATCTGGTGATTTTTTGAGTTTCCTCAGTTTCTCTTGTTATGTCTTCCTTTTCAGTTCTGATTTTATTATTATTGTTTTTAATTTGGATGCTTTCTCTGTGCTCTCTTGTTAGTCTGGTTAAAGGTTTATCTATCTTGATTTTCTCAAAGAAACGGCTTCTGATTTTGCTGATCCTTTGTATAGTTCTTTTTGTTTCTACTTGTTTGATTTCAGCCCTAAGTTTGATTATTTCCTGACGTCTACATCTCTTGGGTATATTTGCTTCTTTTTGTTCTAGAGCTTTCAGGTGTGCTGTCAAGTTGTCAGTATAAGCTCTTTCCAGTTTCTTTTTTAGGCACTTAGAGCTATGAGTTTTCCTCTTAGCACTGCTTTCATGGAGTCCCACAAGTTTCAGTATGATGTCTCCTCATTTTCATTAAATTCTAAAAAGTCTTTAATTTCTCTTTTTATTTCTTCCCAGACCACATTATCATTGAGTAGAGTATTGTTCAGTTTCCACGTAAATGTAGACTTTCCATTGTTTTTATCATTATTGAAGACCAGCCTTAGTCTGTGGTGATCTGATAGGATGCAAGGGATTATTGCAATCTTTTTGTATCTGTTGAGGCCTGTTTTGTGACCAATTATATGATCTATTTTGAAGAAGATTCCATAAGGTGATGAGAAAAAGGTATATTCTTTTGTTTTAGGAATAAATGTTCTATAAGTATCTGTTAAATCTATTTGGTTTATAACTTTTGTTAATTTCACTGTGTCTCTGTTTAGTTCTGTTTTCATGATATGTCCATTGCTGAGAGTGGGGAGTTGAATTCTCCACTATTATTGTATAAGGTCCAATGTGTGCTTTGAGCTTTAGTTAAGTTTCTCTTATGAATGTGGGTGCCCTTCATTTGGAGCATAGATGTTCAGAATTGAGAGTTCATCTTGGTAGATGTTTTCTTTGATAAGAATGAAGTGTCCTTCCTTTTTTGATAACTTTTGGTTGAAAGTCGATTTTATTTGATATTACAATGACTACTCCAGCTTGTTTCTTGGGACCATTTGCTTGGAAACTTTTTTCCAGCCTTTTACTCTGAGGTAGTGTCTGTTTTTGTCACTGAGATGCATTTCCTGTATGAAGCAAAATTCTGGGTCCTTTTTGTGTATCCAGTCTGTTAGTCTTTGTATTTTTATTGAGGAATGATTCCATTGATGTTAAGAGATATAAGAAAAAATGATTGTTGTTTCCTGTTATTTTTGTTATAAGAGGTGGAATTATGTTTATGTAGCTATCTTCTTTTGGATTTGTTGGAAGATGACTTCCTGCTTTTTCTAGGTTGTAGTTTCCCTCTTTGTGTTGGAGTTTTCCATCAATTATCCTTTGTAATGCTGGATATGTGGGAAGATATTGTATAAATTTGGTTATGTCATGGAATATCTTTTGAGGGGCTGCTAGCTTGCACATGCAGGTGTGGGTCCTGTTCAGTGGAGTTGTGGATCCCGTGTGTCTGCAGAGGCTCAGGGAGTCAGAAGTGCAGGAATTTGACTGAGGTCACTTCACATGGTGCCAGGCAGATTCTGGGAGGCTCCGGGACTCGCTTGGCTGTGTTCGATCGGCTAGCTTGCTTGAGTTGGCAGGGCTGCATGGAGAGAATGCAGAGAAGTCCTCCACGGAAAATTAGGCAGCGGCTAGGTAATCAAAGGCTTCCTCCACGGTTCTCCATAGTGGGACCCAAAGACATGGGAAAATCCATGGTTTTAAAAGGTTTATTGTCATGGTGGAAAGTGGATGAATCTGGCCGTAACCCTCCCCCCCCCCCATTTCTCAGGGCTGGCTTGACTTAAATAGGGAGGGAGGATGGTCTGGAAAGGAATGCTTAATTGGCTATGCCCTCTGGCCTTTAGGTATCTCATTAATATTGAGATCTCTTGAGACTGAGGCCTGTAGTCACACTCTCTATCTGTGCTAGATGACACAAATCTCTCTTTGGGAGGGGCTGTAGGGGTTTGCCCTATGTGATTGAAAGGCACAGATCAATGGAGCTCTTGACCTTGTGTCAGGAGCCTGGAGTCTTGGAGCTTGACAAAATGTATGCAGTCCCTTGTAGGAATGGATACCTGTTGAGTGTCCGGCTATCTCTTGCCAGTGTCCCACCAGAAACCAAGCTATCCTTTAGTGGTCCACAATCTTGGTTTCTCCATCTATAGTGATTGTGAGTTTTGCTGGGTAGAGTAGTCTGGGCTGGGATTTGTGTCATCTTTGGGTCTGTATAATATCAGTCCAGGATCTTCGGGCTTTTAGAGTCTCTGGTGAGAAGTCTGGTGTAATTCTGATAGGTCTGCCTTTATATGTTACTTCACCTTTTTCCTTTACTGCTTTCCTTTTAGTATTTTTATTTGTTTTGTGCATTTCATGTTTTGATTATTGTGTGATGGGAGGAATTTCTTTTCTGGTCTAGTCTATTTGGAGTTCTGTAGGCTTCTTGTATGTTCATGGGCATCTCTTTCTTTAGGTTAGGGAAGGTTTCCTCTATAATTTTGTTGAAGATGTCTACTGGCCCTTTAAGTTGGGAATCTTTGCTCTCTTCTACACCTATTATCCTTAGGTTTGATCTTCTCACTGTGTCCTGGATTTCCTGAATGTTTTGGGTTAGGAGATTTTTGCATTTTGCATTTTCTTTGACAGTTATGTCAGTGTCTTCCATGGTATCTTCTGCACATGAGATTCTCTCTTCTATCTCATGTATTCTGTTGGTGATGCTTGCATCTATGACTCCTGATCTCTTTCCTAGGTTTTCTATCTCCAGGGTAGTCTCCCTTTGAGATTTCTTTATTGTTTCTACTTCCATTTTTAGATGCTAGATGGTTTTCTTTAATTTCTTCACCTTTTTAGTTGTGTTTTCTTGCAATTCTTTAAGGGAATTTTGTGATTCCTCTTTAAGAGCTCCTACCTGTCTACCTGTGTTCTCCTCTATTTATTTAAGGGAGTTATTTATGTCCTTCTTAAAGTCCTCTATCATCATCGTGAGAAGTGATTTTAAATCTGAATCCTACTTTTCCAGTGTGATGGGGTGTCCAGGATTTGCAATGGTGGGAGAACTGGGTTCTGTTGATGCCAGTTAACTTTGATTTCTGTTGCTTATGTTCTTGTGCTTGCCTTCCACAATCTGGTTAACTCTAGTGCTACCTGCACTCACTGTCTCTGACTGGAGCCTGTCTTTCCAGTTATCTTGCTTGTGTCAGAACTCTTCAGAATCCGGATGTCTCTCTGATCCTGTGATCCTGAGCTCCTGGATGGTAGAGCTCCTTGGACTCAGGCTGCCTCTGGGATCCTGAAATCCTGCTATTCTGAGTATAGTGGTTCCTCTAGGATGGTTCAGGATCTGGTGTCTTGATGGGAGCAGACCAGCTAGGTGTCTGCTCTTTTAAGTGAAGTGCTTCCTTTAGGATGGCTCAGGATCTACTGTCTTCATGGGAGCAGACCAGCTAGGTATCTGCACCAGCCAAAAAGACCAAGTGAAAGGTAGAAGGGGAGTGGTATTCAGAGGGGTGGGGTTTGGGTGGCTGATGGTTCCTGAGTGCCTCAGGCTCGCAGTTGTAGCTCTGAGGTGTAGGGTTGTGCAGGAGGGATATTACCTGCTGCTGCTCTGAGTGCAGTGGCTTCTCTAGGATGGCTCATGATTTGATGTCTTCATGGTAGCATACCAGCTAGATGTCTGCAGCAGGCAAAAGGACCAAGTGAGGCACAGAATGGGACAAAGTTACTTGTAATTGACCCCCTGACAAAGGAAAATCAGTATTCTCCAATGGAGTGTCAATCAGTTGGCATATAAGCACACTCCAAGACAGGATCTCAGCCCAGGAATAGCTGCCCCAAATAGAAAGAACTCAATAGTATTTTTGTACTTCTTTTTCATTTGTTTGTTTTCAAAATGTAGTTTTGTTACATTTGTTTCATTTGTATATTTTAATTTGCAATTTTTTTCTCCTTAAAATTTTTTATTACTTAAATGCAATTTATACATCAAACATATTAATAATATTGAGCATTTTAAGAATCAAATAATACATCAAAAATTTGTTCAACTTTTATATTCATATCCTTTTGTAACCTAAAAATATCATTAATGCATATTTAATAATATCCATAACTGAGAATGCTATATCTAACATTGAGTACTAAATTGTTTCAAAACATACAAAATATTCTTTGGGAATTTAGTAAAAGAGCATAAAATATTAAAAAGGAATCATTAAATATTATATTCAAAAGCCCTTATAGGATATAGTGTGAGAGTATTCAAAACATATTATATATCTGTGTACATTTGCCTGTTTGATTTGTTTTTCAATTTTCTTTTACTTTATGGAAATTCTGTGTTTCTTTTGTTGCTGTCTGCTTGTTGTCTTTGAAAAAGAGTATGAGAGACAAGAATGTTGTGTAAGTCAGGATATGGAAATGATTGGAGGAGTTGAAGGGGACACATCAAAATTTATTTTCCAGAAAAACATATTTACATAAAAATAAATAATAAAATTAGAAACTTCAGACTCTGAGTTGAACAATAGAAAAAGTGCTATGAGGACAAGATTTCACAACTTTCCACAAAACATACATGGCTCTAGAGTTTAATGATGAAAACACATGAAATTATTCATTTGAAACAGCATAATATTTTCGTGGAATGGAACCTAACAGAAGTCAATCTCTTGAAGCCAGGTTTTAAAATATATTTCTAAGTTTTATCATATCTCTGGTTTCTGGTTGTTCTTTTTTTTTTTGATATATGAAAAACTTTTGAGTCATAGTCAAATGTTCCCACCAGCAGGGGAATTTTCTGAAGCAGTAATATCTCTCCTATGAATTATTGTATACATTAATTAAGAAATGAATGATGTTATTAAATAAATAGGGTCTGTACACTCAAAATCAAATGCCACAAAAGATCATTTTTTGTCCTGATTCTATTTTATTTTTTCCCACAATAATGGAAAAAGTACACACACACACACACACACACACACACACACATATATATATATATGGAGAGAGAGATATCTTAGCTTAGATTCTAGTTACTGCTTTGTGTTTTCCAACATGCATTCTCTATAAAGTAGGAAGTAGGTAGCATGTCCTACCATTTACCTTTTTAAGGAATTTAGTGACATTTTTTCCCTAATGCCCTTATAGTAAAAGATCTCTAAAATACTATTTCTTGTGCTACATCATTCCTCTATCTGGGCTCAGTTTTGAAATCTTCAATTCTAGAAACTTACTCACTTTCTGAAGTGTATTTTTTATTCATTTTTATGTTCATATTTGCCTTTCTGGATTTTGTTTACCTCACACAGAATGAATTTTCCTAGTCCCATCAAGTTGACTGCAAATTTCATGATGTTATTCTTTTTAACAGATGAGTAATACTCTGTTGTGTAACTGTACCACACTTGTAAAAACCCATTGTTCAGATGAGGGACATCTTGATTTTTTTCAGTTTCTGGCGGTTATGAATAAAGCAACAATAAGCAAGTTGAGCAAGTTTCCTTGTGATAGGAAGAACCATCCTTTGGGTATATTCCTAAGAGTGATATAGCTGAATCTTGAGATAGATTGATTTCCAGCTCTTTGAGCATCCATCATACTGATTTTCTTAGTGGCTGTACAAGATTATACTCTCAACTGAAACAAATCAGTGTTGTTTTTATCCAACATCCTCAGCAGCATGAACTGCCATTTGCGTTATTAATCTTAACTATTCTGAAAATTGTAAGGTAGAATATTAAAGCTTTGATTTGCATTTTCATGATGGCTAAGACTATTGAACATATCTTTGTTTCTTGGCCATTTGAGTTGTCTCTATTGACAATCTTCTGTTTAGATCTCTACTCTTTTTTTTTTTTTTAAAGATTTTTATTTATTTTATATACTTGAGTGTTCTATCTGTATATACACCTGCGTGCCAGAAGAGGTCATCAGACTCCATTACAGATGGTTGTGAACCACCATGTGGTTTCTGGGAATTGAACTCGGGACCTCTGGAAGAGCAGCCATTTAACCACTCTTAACCACTGAGCCATCTCTCCAGCACCTCTACTCCATTCTTTTTCTTTTTTTATTGGATGTTTTATTTACATTTCATATGTTGTCCTCTTACCCCATCCCCCACCCACCCAGGAACCCCCTATCCCCTCAACCCTCCTCCTCCTTCTCTGCGGATGTAATCCCTGCCTACTCCCCCCACTCCCACCTCCCCACCCTCAAAATTCCCACCCCCTGGGACGTCCAGCCTTCAAGAAGTCAAGGATCTCTTCTTCCACCTATGCCCAGCAGGGCCCTCCATTCTTACTTATTCAGCTGAAGCCCTGGATCCCTCCCTAAGTGCTCCCTGGCTGGTGGTTTAGACCCTGGGAGCTGTGGTTGGTTGGTATTGTTGCTCTCCTCATGGGGCCACAAACCCTTTCAGCTCCAATGGCCTTCACTCTAACTCCTCCATTGGGAACCCCATTATCAGTTCAATGGCTAGTTGTGAGCATCTGCTTCTGAATATGTCAGACTCTTGAAGACCTCTGAGGAGACATCCATATCAGGCTCTTATCCTTAGTCCTCAGGGAAATGCAAATCAAAGCAACCCTGAGATTCCATCTCACACCAGTCAGAATGGCTAAGATTAAAAACTCAGGTGATAGTAGATGCTGGTGAGGGTGTGGAGAAAGAGGAACACTCCTCCATTGTTGGTGGGACTACAAGATGGTGCAACCACTTTGGAAATCAGTCTGGCGGTTCCTCAGAAAATTGGACATAGCATTACCTGAGGATCCTGCTATACCACTCCTAGGCATATACCCAGAAGATGCTCGAACATATAACAAGGACATATGTTCAACTATGTTCATAGCAGCCTTATTTATAATAGCCAGGAGCTAGAGAGAACCCAGATGTCCTTCAACTGAGGAATGGATTCAAAAAATGTGGTATATTTACACAATGAAGTATTACCAGCTATTAAAAACAATGAATTCGAGAGGTTCCTAGGTAAATGGATGGAACTAGAAATTATCATCCTGAGTGAAGTAAGCCAATCACAAAAGAACACACATGGTATTCACTCATTGATTATTGGATATTAGCCCAGAACCATGAAATGCCCAAGATGCAACTCACAGACCACAAGAAGCTCATGAAGAAGGAAGACCAAGTGGGGGTGATTCGGTCCTTCTTAGAAGGAGCAACAAAATACTCAAGGGAGCAAATATGGAGACAAAGTGAGGGACAGAAACTGAAGGAGGGGCTGTCTGAAGACCATTCTACCTGAGTATCCATCCCTTGTGCGGTCACCAAAGGTAGATGCTGATGTGGAAGTCAGGAAGTGCATGCTGATAATAGCCTCTACTCCATTCTTAATTGGATTATTTGTTGGGTTTTTTCTTTTGAAATGTAGTTTGAGTTCTTTCTATGTTTTGGATATTAGTCTTTTATAGAGTGTTGAGTTATTAAAAAAATCATTTCCAATTCTGTAAGCTACCACTATGTCAAAATTATGGTATTCTTTGTTTTAAAGAAGCTTAACATGTACTCATAGTAAAATTCATAGATAGATCAGGGATACAAGGGAGCGAAATACCTAAACATAAGAAAGGTAGTTTATAGCAAACTTATAGACAAAATTAAATTAAATAGATTGAAACTCAAACCAACTCCACTAAAATTAGTACAAAGATAAAGTTGTCAATTTTCTCCATATATATTGAATACTGTAATTCAAGTCTTAGATAGGACAATAAGACAACCTAGGAGATCAAATGTATACAAATTGGAAAGAAAGAAGTCAAAATACCCTACTTGGGAACTCCTAGAGCTGATATACACCTTCAGCAAAGTAGCTGTATACAGGATTTATTCCCAGAAATTTGTGGCCCTTTTATGTACAAATAAAGAATATACTTAATAAGAAATTAGAGAAACACACCTTTCACAAACCCTCAAATAATGCAAAATGCCTTGAGTAACTCTAACCAAGCAACTGAAAGACTTGTTAGTTAAAATCTTCCATGCTCAGAAGAACTTGAAAAAGATATTAGAAGGTGGAAATTTTCCCCATGTTTGCTAACTGGTTGGATTAACAGTAAAAGTTGCCATTCTACAATAGGCAATTTGCAGATTCAATCCCCGTTAAATTATAACACAATTTACCTAGTATTTGACAATTGAAAAGACAGTTCTCAATGACATATGAAAAAACAAAAAACCCTGTGTGGGACCCGCTCCAGATGGGGAATCTCTGGCTTGGCTGAGGACAGGGTGGGAACAACCACTGTCTCTGCTGGAGAGCAGTCCAGAAGGGATGCAGTGTGGACAGGGAGAGTCAGCTACTGTCTCCGCAGCAGAGAGGGGAAAAGTGTTACAGCTCTTTGAAAAGTGTTACAGCTCTTTGAAGTGCCCTGCTGAGGCACCAGCTGACTGGCAAAGAGGTGAGGGTCCCTGACAGAAGTTGGGCCTGACAGAAGTTTGTAATGAGCTAAGGTCCAGCAGCAGGTAAACCCTATTGGCTTGGTCTGAGAGCTTCGGGATGCCTCATCTGCATGTGGGGGTGCTACTCCTATGTGACCGGTGGCCATAGACTTCTCTGTGGGAGGGGCTGTGGAGGGCTGAAGCTGAGAAAACCAGGAGCCCAGGAAGAGCAGAATGCCTTCCGCCCCAGAGGGATCTCCGGGGTTCCAAGCTCATTCGACCAGATGAGTCACCCAGCTGTCTCTCATAGTTCACTGCCCCACAATCCTGCATAGCTAAAACAACCCTGAATAATAGAAAAATGGCTGGAATTCTTATCATTCTTGATTACAAGTGATACAGAGCTGTAGTAGTAAAATCCATCTAGGATTGCTCTAAACAGACACATGATTAATGAAGTTCATTGAAAACACAGGCATAAATCCACATAATATAGAAACTTAAGTTTTCATAAAGAAACCAGAAATACACATTGGAAAATAGAAAGCAAATGGTGTTAGTCACACTGAAATAGTTCATACATAGTCTTCACAAAACCCAACTCCAAATACTTCAAAAACCTCAGTATAAAACTAGATATGCTGACTCTGATAGAAGAGAAAGTGGGAACCAGTCTTGAACTCATTAGCACATGAGAAGACTTTGTGAACAGAATACCAATATTGCAAACACTAAGATCAAAAATTAATAAGTGGGACCTCATCATATCTGTATTATTTGTAAGACCAGATTTCTAAAACATTTCACTCTCTTGGATTAACTAATATATGTATTACTTGTTATATTATTTATATCCAACCACCTTTTCTAGCCCAGTACTTCAAATCCTGCTATTTTAGAATCTGTATACTTTGTCCTTCATATATATAAATCTATTCCCTTCTTCTCAATTTGCTCTGCAACTACTACTACCATGTTATTGATATCTAGTTCACTCTTACTTGAAAGATCCTTCAATATATATTTGTTTGATCTCAAACTAAATCATAGCAAAGTGAGAATGTCTTCAAATCAAAAATTTAATTCCTCTTTTGCATTAGATAGTTGACTCTTAAGTAATACACATCATTGATTTTTTTATTACTGAGTTTGTAATATAATATAATGATACTGTGGCATTGAGAATAGATAAAATCAACATATAATGATGTAATGAGTTTATACTTCTGTTTCATGTCTTTAATAGTCTGTGATCATAGTTTTTTGTACAATATTTTTACTTATCTAAAATGTAGAAAATGCCCATATTTCTCAAACATTGGAAATAATTTATTAAAATTTTAAATATCATGGAGAAGTATATGTCAAATTATTCTTGTCACTGAAATCTTATATGACTCCATTGATGTGATAGTTAATTTTATTAGTTAAATTAATCAAATTTATATTATTGTTGTATCTGTGCTGCTGTTCTGCAAGACATTGAGATTAGATTTGGTGAACTAGATAAAATATATTTACCTCTAAATCCAACAAACAGCATTCATTTGGTTGAAGTCCCTTCCAAAATCAGAGGGAACATGAATATTTTTTTTTACCTGCCTGAAGGCTTAAACTGGCATTGCTGTTCAACACAAGTACTTGTCTTCTACACATCAGATGGACTTTGAAAACGAGTACAGCATTCCTGGGAGGTTAACTAGTTTCTTACTTTCATTACTGATGTTTTATGAGTAGCAGTATTATTCCTTGAGTAAATTTACATATTTGATATCAAGATTGCAAATATTGAGCTATCAAATGATTGTACAGTAATATCAATTACTGATAAATAACAAGAAATCTTTGTATTTCTAGTATTCTACTTCTAAATCAAGTTATCTTTGCAGCATCATGCTGTACTTTAATTAGATGAGATGTGAGTATTTTTGGCCTGTGTCAAAAGCCATTACTATAACTGTTTATGATTATTTGGTAAGCTATTAAGTTAAATACAAGTTAAGAAACAATTCTGAGTAAATTTCTATATGCTTCTACCTCAAAGAAATTTCCTCATCTTCTATACTATCAGGCATTGTTCTATATTATCATGAATAGTTATTGAGCTTTAATATTCTCTAACCGAGTCCTGCAGTGGCTTCATGTGCTTGTGTGGGTTGGAACCCATTTGTGGCACACTCTTCTCAGAAGAAAGGAAAGAAGGACAGAGGGGGCATGTGAGGGGTCCCTGAGAGAAGAGGGGAGACTGTGATCACAAGATGTAAAGTGAGCAAATAATTTTATTGACAGAAAAAGATCTCTGACCTATAAAGTTACTGTAAGATTGGATGTTATCTGAACTGCAGATGAGGTGGGTAGTATACAGATGGACTCGAACATCAAATGCAATGAAAGGTTAGTGCTGAAATCTAATTTATCAGAGTCAATTGGAAAAAATCTTACTATATACTCATGTTCTGTTTATTTCATGATAGACTACTTATCTTTCTTAATTGTAATAAAAGGACTATGCAGAACTCAAGGATGCAAATACATATCATACGTGTACTATAATGATTAGCTTACATCAGTTGGCCTATGGGAGTTTGTCTGGGAGATATGGACCACTCAGGGCCATCTATTGCTGTACTATCTTGACAACGAATATGTTTGATTTCTGACCTTGTCCTTTGGATGTAGCTGAGGTTAAGTTGCTAAGTAGCAGATAAAATTTCTAGGCAGAGATTTCAATACAGCATAATATTGGATCCATTATGTGGTTAATAGTAACCAGTCTGATGCAGGTCAACAAAGAAATGGAGTAAGACATGCAGGAAAGGAATACAAAATGTACAGTTTAGAGCAAACAGAGTGCTGGGTAATTAAGATGGGATCCAAGACTTGTGCTGAAAGCTATCAGGAGAGTCCTGATGGGAAATGGAGTAAAGTGAGGACTGTCCATTGGACAAACCCCACCATGCTATCTTGTGAAAAACTTATATCTCATGGGAAAAAGAAATACCTGTTGGATTACCTTTTCCAAAAAAAGTAAAAATAAAAACAAGAAGAAAAACATCTTAATGTAAATGTGATTCAAGGGGAAATTGGCAGTGTTTTCCACTTGGCTTTGGCTTTAGAGTTAAAAAGGATATAGGAATTGAGGAAATTTCCTTCCCAGTTAATAAGAGCTAGTTCTCTGTATGGAAGTCCTCAGTAGCCCTTGGGTGAAAATGTAATATTGAAGCCTCGATCCTGTTTAAGAATTTAAGATGTTGAGGTACTAGAGCCATTAGACATCTTCCAAGGAGAGCTGCAGACAGGAAGTCTAGAGAAAGAAATATATTCATGAGGCAATACTGGAAGACCCTTTGACATCACATATGGAGCTACAGAACTGCAAGTTTTTCCTGCTGGATTTTGGTCATGTATTTGGTACAGGACTTTGTGCCTCTATATCTATCTTTGGAAACAGTAATACATATTCTGTACCATTGAATATTTTAGAAGTATGTAAATTCCATTTTGCTTTTTGTTTTACAGAGGATTAGAGTTGGAAGTTCATTGATTCTCAGGAAAGATTTTTGACTTTTAAAACTTTGTTGAATTGTGAAAGACTATGTGAACATTTGAAATTGACTAAATATAATTTCCATTTTGATATAGCTATAATCTTACGGTGGCCAGACAGTGGAATATATTTCTGTAAATGTGGCTCCATAGGCTCACATGCTTGAATATTTGATATGAGGTTGGTGGAACTATTCATAAATGATTAGCAAGTGTGGCCTTATTGGAGTAGGTATGTAGGTTTTAATGTATCAAAATGCTCTGATGATTCCCAGTGTCTTACTCTCTGCCTACAACTTGCCACTCAAAATGTAAGTTTTCATCTGTTCCTGATATCATACCTGTGTTTCCCCATCATGGACACTAACCTGCTATAACTGTAAGTCCTAACCTAAATACTTTTTTTTATAAGTTGCCTTGGGCATGATGCATTATCGTATAAATAGATTTGGATTTAATTTACAAGGAGTCAATTTATGATGATTAATTTTATATTAATTTGTTTTATAAGGTAACTATAAATCTAGATAATTGAAGGCACAAACATTGAAATGATGAAATTATCAAACTCACTTTCCTAAATTTTTAGCTAATATCCACTTAACAATGAGTACATACCATGCATGTCCTTTTGGGTCTGGGTTACCACATTCAGGATGCTATTTTCTAGTTCCATTCATTTACCCGCAAAATTCATGATGATCTCATTTTTAATAGCTTAGTAATATTCCATTTTGTAATTGAACCACATTTTCTATATCTATTCTTTGGCTGAGGGATATCTGGGTTGTTTCAAGCTTCTGGCTATTACAAACGAGGCTGCTATGAATATAGTGGAGTATATGTCCCTGTGATATGGTGGAGAATCTGTTGGGTATATACCCAAGAGTGGTATAGCTGGGTTTTCATGTAGAACTATTTCCAATTTTCTGAAGATCATATTTGTCAATTGTTGATCTTAAAGCTCTATGATACAACTCATAGATCATATGAACCTTAACAAGAAGGAAGGGTGGAAAGGTGGATGTTTCAGTCCCACTTAGAAGGAGGCACAAAATAACCTCCAGAGGCAGAGGAATAGAGGAACCTTGGTGTCAGAAGAGAAGCAGTGGGGAAAAAGGGTGGTAGCTTCAAGTATGGGCAGAGACAGGAGAGAAGTCCAGAGGGCCAGAAGAATGAATAGAATAATGTAGCAGTGTTGTGTGGGGATAGGGGCAATCTTTAAAATGTCCCAGATACCAGCCAGGGATGTGATAGGCTCCCAGGACCCAGTGAGGATGACCTTAGCAAAAATGCCCAAAGAGGGGAGATTGAAACTAAAGACACTACCTCAAATAAACAGACATGACCCTCATATGAGAAATGGGGTCACCAACCCGTCTTCAAAATTCTTGACTCATAACTGTTTCTGTCTAAAGGAAATTCACAGACAAAAATAGAGCAGAGATTAAATGAAAAGGCATCCAGAGACTAGCCCAACATAGAATTCATCCTATGAGCAGGCACCAAACCCTTACACTATTACTGATGCCATATTGTACTTACAAGAAGAGCCTATCATGGCTTTCCTCTGAGAGTCTCTACCAACAGCTGACAAAGACAGATTGCAGATACTTACAGCCAACCACTGGATTCGTCAGGGACATCTATGAGAAAGTTAAGGGAAAGACTGAAGGAGCTGAAGGAGATTGCAACTTCATAGGAAAAGCAATAGTATCAACTAACTGGATCCCTCAGATCTCCCAGAGGCCAAACTACCAACCAGAGAGCATAGATGGGCTGGTCTGTGGCCCATGATACATATGTAGCAAAGGATTGCTTTGTTTGGCCTCAGTGGGAAAGGATGTGCCTAATCCTGTAGAGACTTGATGCCCCAGAGTAGGGGGAAGCTAGAGAGTTGAGGCCAGAGAAGGTGGTTGGTTGGGTAAAGGAGCATCCTCCCAGAAGCAAAAGGAAGGAGGAATGGGGTGAAGAACTCATGGAGGGGGGACCAGGAAGGCAACATTTGGAACATAAATATATAAAATAATTAATATTAATAAAGTGACTTTCTGATTTCCCTGTGCAAAGGTATCACACACCTGCTCATGTTTTGAATAGAAAGCCTTTCTTCCTTGAATGATAGCTCATATCATTGCTATCCCCACTTTATGGTCTTTATACTGATTGACATATCTATCTCCAGATTTTCTGAGACTCTTCCTTCCACTTAGCATTACAATTTATAAGATTGGCCTTCTCAAACTTCATAATTGTGTGTCAACTTTTACATGTATCATAGTTGGTCTGTTTACCTGGAACATCCTAAGATATCAGAATAGTAGACTATCATGTTCGAACAGGCTTATGATTCTGTCAAGAAAACAGAAAATTCTACATGCAATTCACACGCAACACTATTTACTCTCAGGACCTAAATGTATGCTCAATTTCTTTAAGTTTAGATTGTGAAATAATGATTTTCCTTGCTCATATCAAAATTATTTCCCAACAATTCTCTATACATTGCCTAATACAGTTTAGACAAATGAATGCTTAAGTTATCTGGTAAAAGAGGGAAGTAGGAAGACTGAAAGATAAACAAGTATAATGTAATATTTTATTAACTCTTTATTAAGTAGTCAAAGCATTGGGATAATGTATTTTCAAATAATATTTATTATTACATTAAAAATAGAAAGTTATTTGTCTACTACTCTAAAATTAAAAAATCAAAGTTTTATTTGTGGCATTTTAGTGTTTTATGAGTAATTCATTACAATAGTTATTAGTATTTTAGTATATTAAAATTTACAGCATCCCTAAATCACCTAATAATAACTATACAGAAGAGAAAATAGAAGCTGACTTTTGATTAATTTGAAAACTGAATATTCATGAGATTTGCCATTACTATTCTTATGTATTTAAAATTCTCTTAATAGCTACTTTTGTAGAAATAATTGGTTAGGTCATTCAATCTGAACATGCATTTGATAATTATTAAACCCAGACAGACATATTTCGACAGAATTCAAATATCTAATTTCCATTAAAATTGAAACATAAAATCAACCTTCTATTCATAACATAATTGTACTGTGTTTTGACAAGCTCATCATTGTAATTTAAGCATCATGTTTGAATGTGCAAATGCTTTTTTCCAAGTATCCAAGAATATGTTGATACTTTTGTCAATTTGCTTATAATGAATCTTTTTTTGTGTGTGCATCTATGATGAATTTTTTTTGTAAATTTAAGAAGTACTCAAATAGTTTGGCAATGTAGTCTCAATACTGAATATACAATATTATTTAAATGATTAGGATATTTTCTATGGGTGAAATTACTATCTGGGATTTGCTTTTCTTACATAAAATTACATGAGACATAGAGAATGAGTTGATTCCTTAGTAGGTGAGTTTGAATGGAGATTTTTATCTCCCAAATTACTACCTTACTGCCTCAAATAATCATGGATGATAGGTGGATGTGATTGGAAGTATGCCACATTCATTATTCATGAAACTTTTATTTTTCCATATGTTATTCACTTCGAATTCATTCATTCATTCTTTTTACTCATTTAAGAAGTATATTTGAGATGTTATTATGTAGTACATAGTTGATGGTCAGGTAAGCACATAAATGAATGCAATAGCACATTACCTGTCATCTTGTTTTAGTTCAAGAGGATGTATATGCAGAATAATTATGGTATTAGTAATTATATTGTAATAAAATTGAAGGAAAAAAAAGTTGTGGTTGCGTCTATAAAGAGCTCTAGTGAATTTTCTGTGAATTTTTAAAGATATTTTTCTGTGTAATATTTTTCATTCTGACATGTATATGTTGATCAAAGGTGAGTAATGTGATAAATAACAAAGTACAATCATCTCAAGCAACGTTGTTGAGATTTGATTAAATACTTGAGAATTACTTTGAAAGTAAAGATAGAAACACTCTACACAGCTGGCATACTGGGAGTTTAGAAGAGATTATGTTCTGAGATACAAGATGGCTGATGCGATGCTTGTTGGCCACTTGAAACATTCTGAATTCTGTTATTAGAAAAAGAAGTTTTAAGAAGTAACATCAGAATATGAGAAGCATATTAGAAATTCATTTGCTTTCATTGTTCATTGAATCAACATTCAAAATTGAGGCCTTTTTCACATATCAGATTTTCTGGACTGCTAAAATAATGTGAAAAAGTATAAATAGAATCAATGACCTCATCCTGATGGAAGAATCTAATGTAATCATTATTCTGATATGTGACTTGACCTTGGAATTCTGAAACTATGGAGAATTTAGAGAAAACTCTCCATATTTGAACCATAACAATTACTCTTATAGAGAAAAAATAAAACATGGATAATTTTTATACTTTTTACAGACCATTTCAATTCAAATCTTAATTAGTTGTAAATATTTTTTCACAGATCTATCCTTTTACTATCCTTCATTTCCACAGAATAATTTAGAAAACAATCTAAATTGCCTTAAGAAATTGTTACTCCCTTTGAAGTTGTAAGACACTATATAACATTTCTCTAGCTCATACGTTAATGAGAAGTACCAAGTCAAGAGAATTCATGAAATCAGTCAACACATGGGTAAGGATAAAATATTGAATCATTAAATTTAAGAAAATATATGTATCATTTGTATTAGTGTCACTTGTCACTGTAATCATCTGACTAAAAGGTTTAAAACTCACCACATTTGTTTTAAATGAAAAAATTAATACACATTTTCAATGCAATGCATGTATAAATCTCTAATAAAGTCATGGTATTTTCTAAACACTAGCACATATATATTTATAATTCATTTTAATACCTATTTATATTGATACATACATATTCACATGATGAGAGTGGATCATCAAATTTGGTTTAAATGTACATATGTACTTGTATATTGTATGGTGCAATTTTTCTGGACATTCCATTAATTTCCTT
Source organism: Grammomys surdaster (assembly GCF_004785775.1). Lineage (NCBI taxonomy): Eukaryota > Metazoa > Chordata > Mammalia > Rodentia > Muridae > Grammomys > Grammomys surdaster. The sequence continues at coordinate 5,802,682 of NW_021620966.1, read as the reverse complement.
ATGCAATTTTTTCATGAAACATTATATTTAAACATATTTAAAACATAATATATATATATATATATATATATATATATAAAACATATACATATTTGTAGACACATACAAGCACACCAGTCTTAATATTGTATTATTAGAAATCAAAATGAAGTGATCTGCAGATAATGTAAAATAAAGAAAATTAGGAGAAATATTTTAAATAAATGGTAGAATAGCTTCAAAAGGTAAAAGACATCATACATATAAAAACATAGACGGAGGTATTCTGAGAAACTTTTGAAAAGTATCAAAAACAAGAGTTGATTAAATATGTTTGGAGATTTTCTGACAGGTTCCTATTTACATGGGCTATTTCATGTATAAAGAAATGGACAAAATATTAAGTGGTTTTATTCACATTTTAAGATATTTCTTAAATCACTTATACCTTTTTATCATTATCCATCAGAATGCCTTTAACTTTTTCATTTTATTTATGCATTAATTGACACTAACTAATATAAATAGATTTCTAATATTAATAAAGTTTTAAGAAACTTATCGACTGTGCTGTAAGTATCTCAAAATACAACATGCAAGTCCAAAAGCATTTGATTTTATTTCTTGTGATATTAAATATTATTTATTATTGTATTTCAAACTACCACTGAAAGCCAGCACAAATCACATTGGCCTAAAAAAACAGTAATATTGATCTAAAATAATTTGCATTTTAAAGATGTATAATTGAATGTACATCAGGCTTGATTGAAATTTTAAAGAAAAATTACCCTGCAACATATGAAGGAACATAATTTACCTTGACACAACATCATTATTTGTTAAGATAAATTAATAAACAGCACCTTTGGGTGCACCCAATCTATTCAGTTGTTGTCACTGTTGATTAGAATAACTGTCTAAGCTATAATAAACTGTGACTGTATTAATATATTATAGTTCTTTTTGTTTATTTAATATAAGGCAATTACCGCTAGATCATTACACCAATCAAGATATTTTATAATTGAGTCTGTTCCCTTTTTATAGTGTTCTAGTGATCAAAGACTTTAGTCACATTTTATGGCTGCTCAAACTTGTTATTTACTCTAAGGTCTGATTTAAGTAGGCAACACACAACCTTACTTATGGTTTAAGAGATATATGAATATTAATAATGCACAAGCAAAATTATCACAAATGGAGCCAACAGTAGTGAGTCTTAGGATTATATTGACTGATTACAGCAACATTCAATTGTAGTATTCTATTAGTAATTTTAAATTAAATATTATGATTTTATAACTTTATTTACTAACATTTAAGATAGTAAAAAACTTTCTACTATAAATCTCTTATGCTCACATTATCCCATTAATTATAACTATAAATAAATGAATATAAATTAATATAAACTAATGCAAAATTATGACTTTTATAATTCATTTACTAAATAAAGACAAATAATTTTATAAAAGGAAGTACTCTAATACACCACAAAGAAATTTCAAACTTTATAATATGTAACAGACTATTGAAAGAACATTACACAATTAGCTTTCATATATGATTAAGCTTTTATTAGATTAGACTCAATTTTTCTAGTACAATTTTTGCAGCCAGGGTATAATGGCACAGTCAAGGCCAAAAGTCATCAGAGAGAGACATTTTTAAGAATTGAGAAAGGACAGAGTTTTGGGGGGTGATGAACCCTGAGTCCACTGGACTCCCAGCGGCAGCTGTGAGACTTCAGGAGGGTTCTTACCAACTGCTCAGAGTGAAGCAGGTCATCTGAGATGGCTCAGGGTATGGGGGGCACAGAGGAGGTGTGGGATATGGAACAGTCAGAGGGTGAAGCAGGAGGAGAATAAAATCTGGAGTGTAAATAAATAAATAAATAAAATATTAAATAAAAATAATGGAGACAGGATATATCTATTAGAAACTGATAGGTTCCAATGGGAGTATCAGATATAAGGTGACCATCACTGTCCTAGAATCTTAAACCCTCCTTGATCCATGGGTGACTGATGACAGATTTACACCTAATGTAGGCTAGTGCATCATTAGATTCCGTGATCATGGCTTTAATAACTGTGTGACATCCAGAAAACAGTATTTCACAGGTACACCTCTCTTCTGGCTCTAATATGATCTTACTTTCTTCAAAGATATTTTCTGAGGTTAATGGAGTGATATGATATGCTGTTTATGGCTGAGTATTCAAACATAATTTGTTCTCAGAATTCTGTAGATTTCTTAGTGTTGTAAATTCACACACTCACCAAATCACATGGATGGTCCTGGATGAAATCTGTGGGACACAAAATAAGCAGAAAAGCCATGAACATGAGAAAATGGTCTATAATGGAACATGTGGGATGATGGGAGAAGGAAAAGCTCAGAAGTTTAAAATTAATAGAAATAGTTAGAGAAGGCAAAATTAGTATAAGAGGCCAACGAATAGCATATGTTTTAAAATACTATACAATTTTCACTAAAAGAAAAATGTTTTTATTTTCACAATGTGAAGGTTGCCAAATTGTCCTATTGACTATGTCTTTTGTCTTACAAAAGCTTTTCATTTTCATGAGGTCCCATTTATCAATTCTTTTTTTTTAATTTTTTATTGGATATTTTATTTATTTTCATTTCAAATGTTATCCCCTTTCCCAGTTTCCCCTTTTCAAACTCCATATTCCATCCCCTTTCCCTCTGCTTCTATGAGGGTGCTCCCCCGTAGAAATAACTACAATATCAACCAACCAACCCCACCCAAACTTCCCAGGGACTAAACCACCAACCAAAGAGTACACATAGAGGGACCCATGGCTCCCATTTATCAATTCTTGATCTTAGAGCTGGAGCCATTGGAGTTCTGTTTAGGAACCACCCCCACCCCCACCTTGCCCCAGTGCCAATGAGTTCAAGGCTCTATCCCACTTTCTCTTGTATTCAATTAAGTGTATCTGGTTTTAAGTTGAAGTTCTTGATACTGTTGGACTTGAGCTTTGTATAAAGTAATAAATATGTATCTATTTTCATTTTTCTACATAGAGACTGGCAATTGGACCAGCACCACTTATTGATAATGCTTTCTTTTTTTGTTTCATTGTATATTTTTGGCTTCTTTGTCAAAGGTCAACTGTCTATAAGTGTGTGGGCTTATTTCTGGGTCTTCAGTTCTATTCTATTGAACTACTTGTCTGTCCCTGTAAAAAATATCCTGAGATTTTTATCACTATTACACTGTAGCACAATTTGAGATCAGGGATGTTGATTCCCTTGGCAGTTCCTTTATTGTTAGCAATTGTTTTACCTTTCAAAGGGATTGCAGCCTCATGGGGAGAGCAATACCAACCAACTAGAGCTCCCAGGATATAAACCACCAGCCTGGAAGCACTTAGGGAGGAACATGTGAGTCCAGCTGTATATGTAGGGGAGGATGCCATTGTTGTGCAAAGGTGGGAGAGGAGGTCTAGTTAAGGCTGGATGCCCTAGTGTGGGGGAATTCGAAGAAGATGAGGAGGTGGGAGTGGGCAGGTGGGAGAATTCGAAGAAGATGGGGAGGTGGGAGTCGGCAGGTGGGGGAATTTGAAGAAGATGGGGAGGTGGGAGTCGGCAGGTGGGTGGAGACGCATCCTCATAGAAGCAGAGGAGGGGGATGGGATATGAGGTTCCTGGGTGGGGGGGGGGATGGAGAAAGGAGAAATCTGAAATGTAAATAAAATATCCAATAAAAAAATGAAAAGAAAAAAGAATTGTTTTCCCTATCCTGTTTTTTTTCTTTTGTTTGGTTTTGTTTGTTTGTTTTTCATATGAAATTGAAAATTGCTCTTGCCATGTCTTTGAAGAATTGTGTTGCAATCACAATGGGGATTGTGTTGAACCTATAGATTGCTCTTGGTAGGATGGCCATTTTTACTATATTAATCCCACCAATCAATGAGCATAGGAGATCATTCCATCTACTGAGGTCTTCTTTGATTTCTTTTTTCAGAGATTTGAAGTACTTGTACAGATCTTTCACTTGCTTTGTAAAAGTTTTACCAATATAGTATATACTATTTGTGACTATTGTGTGTTGGGAGCCGATTCCTAGCAGAAAGCGGCTATCATCTTTGCAGCCATCTCCAGCCATATACCCTGACAAGAGACTTGTTTTCAACAGCCTAAAACAGCTGAGCACACTCTGATAGACATCTTGTTTTTCTCACATATCGTGTTTTGTGGTTTAATGCCCCCAGCTGCAAGGCGCACTTGATAAAGTGTCTTCAGATGAGTTCCCCTGCTTGTCCACGGCTTCAAGGCACATAGTAAAGTGTATACCCATGATTTCCTTTCAGTAAAAGGGACTTGAACAGACTCTCTGTCTTGTCTCCATTCTTCGCCTCTCTTGCCCCTCCATTCCCACTCTCTCTCTTGCTAAACCCTGACCCGTGGACAGGAGCAGCAGCTTGGGCCGAATCAATTGTGAAGGGTGTTGTTTCAGTAACTTCTTTCTCAGCTTGTTTGTCATTTGTATAAAGGAAAGCTACTGATTTGTTTTAGTTGATTTTGTACCCAGCCACTTTGCTGAAGTTGTTTATCAGCTGTAGAAGTTCTCTGGTAGAATTTTTGGGGTCACATATGTATACTATCATATCATCTTCAAATAGTGATACCTTGACTTTCTCTTTGCCAATCTATATCTCCTTGTTCCCCTTTGTTTGTCTTATTGCTCTATCTAGAACTTTGAGTATTGAATAGATATAGAGAAGGTGGGCAGCCTTGTCTTATCCCAATTTTAGTAGGATTGCTTCAGGTATCTCTCCATTTAATTTGATATTGGGTAAAGACTTGCTGTATATTGCTTTTATTATGTTTAGGTAATGGCCTTAGATTCCTGGCCTCTCAAATACTTTTAAGCTGAAAGGGCATTGTATTTTGTCAAATACGTTTTCAGCATCTAATGAGATGATCATGTGATTTGTTTCCTTGGCAAGCTAAAGATTGGGAAAAAAATCTTCACCAACCCCACATCCAATAAAGAGCTAATATCCAAAATATATAAAGAACTAAAGAAGTTAACCTGTGAAAAAAACAAATAACTCAATTTAAAAATGGGGTACAGAGCTAAACAGAGAAATCTCAGCTGAGGAATCTTGAATGACCAAAAAGCACCTAAAGAAATGTTCAACATCATTCGTCATCAGGGAAATGAAAACCAAAGCCACCCTAAGATTGCACCTTGCACTAATCAGAATGGCTAAGATCCAAAGCTCCACATGCTGGAGATATGGACAAAGAAGAACACTCCTCAATTGCTGGTGGGATTGCAAACTGGTACAACCACTCTGGAAATCAGTGTTGTGGTTTGTTAGAAAATTGGAAATTATTCTACCTGAAGACCCATCTATACCACTACTTGTAATATACCATAAAGAAGCTCCAACATGTAACAAGGAGATATGCTCCACTATGTTCATAGCTGTCTAATTTATAACAGTCAGAAGCTAGAAACAACCCAAATATCCTTCAACAGAATTATGGATAGAGAAAATGTGACACTCATTTCTCTCATTTATACAATCGAATACTACTCAACCATTAAAAATGAGGGAATCATGAATTTGCAGGAAATGGATGAAACTAGAAAATATTATCCTAAATGAGGTATCCCAGATCCAAAAGGATATACATGGAAATGCAGGGACAAAGAATTGAGCTGAGACTGAAGGAAAGGCCATCCAGAGACAGCCCCACCTACGGATCCATCCCATCCACAGATATCAAACTCTGACACTATTGCTGATGCCAAGAACTGCCTGCAGAGAGGACCATAGTAGGACTGTCCTCTGAGAGGCTCTGCCAGCACCTGACTAAGGCAGATGTGACACAGCAAAGCACTGGTCAAAGCCCAGAGACCCCAATTGAAGAGAGACTGAACAATTTGAAAAGGATTGCAATCCCATAGGAAAAAGAACAATGTCAAAAACCAAATGCCAAGAGCTCCTAGGGACTAAACCACCAATTAAAGAGTATATATGGGCTGTCCCCTGGCTCTTGCTACATATGTTGCAGAGGATAGCTTTATCTAGCATCAATTGGCAGAAGAGGCGCTTGGTCCTGTGGAGGCTTGTTGTCCCAGAGAGGAGGAATGAGTGAGTGGATGGGTGGGTAAGCACCCTCTCAGAGGTAAAGGAGAGGGGATGGGAGGGGAGGTTTTAGAGGGGAAGCTGGAGCAGGGTGACAACATATAAAATGTAAATAAATAAAATAATAAGAGAGAGTAAATACACACACAAAGAAAAATGAAACATTAAATAATTTTATTTATAGGTCATAAAATAATTTATAGTGGTGGCATATTATAGAGGAATTTTAATCCAGCAGAGCTGCTGCTCTGGAAAAGGATCAAATCCAAAGACCTTTTAGATCTCTGTTATCCATCTGGAAAGTAGATACGACACACACTGTTAATCCTTCTGGCTGGAATACAAACATGTCCTTAGTATGCGTTTTTAATCCCAAATGATGTATATAAGGTTAATTTGTAGAGGGAAGTATTAATGTTTGAATCTAATTGAAGAGTAGAAAAAGTGGCGAATCAGAGAAAGTGTTGATATCTGGGAACTGTCACAAAATCCATTCAGACATGTATCTCAGTTAAATAGGTCAGGTTTATTGAATACACACCCCAAGACAAGAACCAAAAATAAAACACAGCTAGATTTCTAAAATGGGCACACTTCATATTCAAGACATACATTATCTAAAATTTAAAGGGTAGAAGAATATAATGTATTCAAATGCAAACTGAAAGATTGTCGATCTCATGAATAAATCAGATGACAGGAGCATAGAACAAATAATGAATTAGAAAAGTCACATTGCCAGGAAGATCTAATAAGTATTCAGCTGAACACAAACTGCCTAAATATATGACATACATGGAAGCAGAAGTCAGGAGAAAAATAACAACCAAACATTTGTTTGTGACACTGCTTCCTTTTAGTCATGACATGTGTAAGACTGATCAGATAAGAAGTATGTCAGGTATGAAGGTAGGATCAAGCCTGGAACGAAACATTCAGGAGGCTATGGCAGGAGGATTGCCATGAGGATGCAGTTGATCTGAGTTTCAGATGGGGAGCATAAGCAGCTTTGGATACAGAGTAAGACATTTTAATGTATGAAAATTAATGGACATGTACCATTCATTAACAAAATGAAAGATATCAAGAGTACTTGTGAGCAATTTTCTTCTCTGAATTATCAGTGGTCAGTAGACCTATCCTCCATCTGGGTTATATCTTCTTGTGGCATGTGCATAAAAAGGTGTAGATAAAGGAAATATTTGCTTTTGGCCTGCTTGTACTCACTTTCATACACAAGTTTATCTATCCTGTTCTCGACCTCTTCCTGTTCTTCTCTGGTGTTAGAACCTACATCACTGGCATTTCACCAGAGATTGAAAATAGGCAGGACTTCCCTGAGACTCAACATCAGAGAGAAACTTCTGGGTTATATGAAAAACGACAAGATCATTTTCATCAGAAGATATCTGTGTAGGACAATACTAACCATAACCTGTAAGTCACTCTAATAAATTCCTGTGTGTGTATATTTATATGTTTATGGGCATGTGTGTGTATTTATAATATTCATTATATTAATTCTGTTTCTTTAGAGAACTTTAACACACAAATGAAATTCAAAGTTAAGCCAGTTCAAGATTCAAAATAAAGCTAATTGAAGAGGGAAGAAATAGAGGATTTGTGTTGTATTTTGATCACATGTTGGGTTATAAAGACTAATCATTCTAGGTAACCTATTTTCAAATATTAAAAATTATAAGTTATACCATCATCAAACCCTACTTTTCTCTCTCAGAAATCATTAGTTGTTCTTGGACTGAGTTTTCCAAGCATATAAAGTACATATAAATTCGATGTTTTCAAATATTATAGTTATACCATAAATAAAAACACATGATTATAATACCTGCATGGCTAAATATTATGTATCCAGCACTGAAGAATGATTGTAAATCTTTGTATAGAGAGCAAACTATGGAACCTATAAATCTATCTTTACTTTAAGGTATCTAAGGAGTTAAAACTATGAAACAAAATTTCTGAAATTACTTCCCAATGCCCTAATAAATGATGTTATCCATCATTTTTAAAGTGAACTGAATGAAATTAATTATTTTTATATCACAAACTGACTCAAGAATCACAGTCAGGTTATTGCATCAGTAAAATATTGACTATATGTGAATTATCTGTGAGAAGAATTGAATTCTCCAATCCTGAGAGACGGAATTCACTGGAGTCTTATAAACAACTATAGATTATAAGTCATTACACACATCCAATATTTCAGAGCTCCTACATACTGCCTCTGTAAAGTGTAATATATATTAACTTTTACAAAGAGTATTGACAAATGCTAAATATCAGAGTGGTATGTTAAAAGAAATTATTATACATACGCATATAAATATAAACATATATATATAATCTGTATGTGTGTATATGTTTTAATTGACATATATCCACATCTTGACTTATTACTGTATAGCTAATCTGTCTTTAATACTAAACCAGAACTCCAAAATAGTACAATTAATTTAAATATTCAATAAAATTGAAGTTGTTTTCATATACTTCTAAATCACACATACAAATACATCTGAAATTTCACTTTTACCTGTAATTTAGTTATGAAACCCTGAATTGTTGTATATTAAGGAGGACTCTTGTCTCACTTCAAGAGAAGAAGATGATTCTAGGCTCATGTCAAGGCTGGTTGGTATCCATGGGAGGCTTCCCTTACTGAGGAAAAGGAGAGAAGAGGAGGATGTGGATGAGGGGATGCAAGAGGGGAAAACTAAGGGGAAGCTGAAATGGGGATGTAAAATGCATAAATATCTTAATCAATAAAAAGAACATGAAACATTGGATAAATAGTCACTATGGTTAATAATTAGTCATGTCAATTAACTGAGAACCAAAATTTGAAAATATTTAAATTTTCTAGCCCTAATATTAACCCAGACAGTAATATAACTATATTAACAAAACAATGAAATACAAGTACTTTAATTTTAGTACTTAGCCTGAGCAAAGTTTAGATATTTTGCTTTTCATGCATAACAATTTATTGTCATACATAATTAAGTGCTGAGTAAAATTGCTTCTCAATAATTTCTTAGAGAATCAATGATTAAACTAGCATACCCACTTTCTATGAGCTAACAGGTCTTTCTACTAGATTAAATAAAAATGTCTTTGTTATTTCAACACTGATGCAAGATAGGATTCCTTACTCTTATTCAGTTTTTTTTTTTTTTTTTTTTTTTTTACAGTAGGGTAAAGGCTGTAATAGGAGGACCATTGTACACAGTGAAAAAATATCCAAACATAAGGCACATTAGGATAGCTTTTGGTCCATAATGCTAGCTTGTTTCAAAACCAGAAGTATGTCAGAGAAAGGGAGAAACAGAGACAGAGACAGAGACAGAGACAGAGACAGAGACAGAGACAGAGGCAGAGGCAGAGGCAGAGGCAGAGGCAGAGGCAGAGACTGAGGCAGAGGCAGAGGCAGAGGCAGAGACTGAGGCAGAGGCAGAGGCAGAGGCAGAGGCAGAGGCAGAGGCAGAGGCAGAGGCAGAGGCAGAGGCAGAGGCAGAGGCAGAGGCAGAGGCAGGCAGTGGTAGAAAAATGGAGGAGACAAAGAGAAACAGAAACATAAGAAAGATATAGATACAGAGATATAGAGATATAGACACATAGAAAGACAGAGATAAGATAGTACAGAGATAGGAGAGAGGTAGACAGATGAGAGATCCTTTAAACAGCTTTACAATTATTAAATTTGTTTTTTCTTTAATCATTGTTAATCATTCTATTCATTTACATCTCAAATAATATCCCACTTCCTGGTTACCCTTCTGCCACCTCCCCCATCTCACATCTGCCCTCCCCCTCCCTTTTGCTTGTATGAAAGTACTCCCCAACCCACCCACCCTCTCCCATTCCTCCAATCCAGCATACTCTTACTCTGGGGCATTAAACCTCCCTGGGACCAAGGGCCTCCCTTCCAGTTGCTGTCAGGCAAGGCCATTCTCTGCTAGATATGTTGTTGGAGCCATAGATCCCTCTAGGTACACTCCTTTGTTGGTCTAGTCTTAGGGCGAACTGGGTGGTCAGGCCAGACTATATTGTCTTCCAATGAGGCTGCAATCACCCTCCGAGACACAAAATAACCCACATGGTATGTACTCATTAATAAGTAGATACTAACCCAAAAGCTCACAATGCCTATGATACAACCGACAGATCATTGGAGGAAGGAAGAACAAGGGCTGGATGTTTCATTCCTGCTAGGAACAGGACAGTTGTGGGAGATGGAAGGAGAGGACTGGACAAAGGAGGGGAAAAGGAGGAGGAGGAAATAAGGGTGGGGAGTATCAAATCTGAAGGAGACTTGAGAGAGGTACAGAGAGTCTTTTTATTCAACTGAATAAAAAGAGGTTGCAGGGGGATGAGTAACTGGGGATAGCTACTTGAGGATCCCAGACATCAGAGAAACATGAGGCTCTCAGAACCCAGTAGGATTTATTTTAGGTGTAATGTAAGGAAAAGGAGAGATAGAACCTGTGGATACCACCTCCAATAAATAGGCACAGCCTTTCTTCGAGGGATGGAGCGACCTACCCATCTCAAAGTTTTGTTTTGTTTTTACCCAGAAATGTTACTGTCCAAAGGAAGAACAGGGACAAAAAATGTAACACAGACTGAAGTAAGGGCCAACCGGGAATGGCCCCACCTGGGGACACATCATATCTGCAGACACCAAACCCAACACTGTTGCAGTGGTCAAGAGGTGCTTGCTAATAGGAACCAAGTGTGGCAGCTTCTGGGGAGGCTCAGCCAGCAACCGATCAATGCAGAGGCCGATACTTGGAGCAAACCATCAGACTGAACTCAGAGAACCTGGTGGGGGAGCTGGAAGGACAATTATTAAATTTAAGTCACAGATACGAGACACAGTTGTTATGTAATGGAAAGGTTATGTGTGGTGTAATGTAATATAATAATATGATTTATACTCATCCTGCTGTGCCAGAGAACATAAAAATTCCTTTTGTCCTAGTGTGGTCAGTATCTAGTAGCAAGTCATTACTCTTCATTTTACATCATTTTATTTAGATTCTATCATGTGACATTTGTTGTAACATGGGGTAAAATATAATTAGCCAATTTCTCAAAGGTTGTATACAAAGTACAAACATACTTCTGAAAATGATGTTCATTATCTGTATTTGCTAAGAAATTAAACCTCAAAATATATGTTTTCTTTCTAGTAAAAATGTGTATCACCAGAGATAGAATATAAACAATATTAGGCAGCCAAAACAAATGCTACCATTTTATTTTATAACTGACAAAAATATCAACATCAAGTCCCAATTTTCAGTACTCTAAATTTCAAGAAGTATAAGTACAATTTTCCAAAGGTTAAGATTACATACTGCTCTTATACATGACCCAAGTATGTTCTCAACATTCACATCACAGGGCATCTCAACTGTGTGGGCACAAAGGTTCTTGTGCCCACAGATAACAAGGTGAGCCAGAAATGTTAATTATACAAGGTTGCCTCCTAAAAAGAGTACATACTTGTTTTCCATTCAGAATGGTGAGAGGGAATTTTTTTTTATAACCCTATAGCCTTGTTATCTATAAAGTCAGACCTCACTCCAAATTTACAAAATGTTTATCCCAGACTTTCTCTTTATATTCTTATCATTAGCTGTGTTTCTTAATCTGTAGAACCGATTCTTAGAGGAGATATCGCATGTACTTACAAGTCTACTGATCTCTAAGCTATATTCGTCAGAAACCATGTCAGATCCTATACCCTAAAGCAACTGAAACTCAGCGAATAGTTACATGTACTTTTAGTTTTGAATGACTTATGCCTTCCTATGCACCAGCAATTGCATTACCTCTTTTTTTTTTCAAATTTTCACCATATTTAGATATACTTACAATAAACTACCTTTTGTCAGATTTTCTAGAAGTTTGAACCATAACTGATTAAGTTGGTCTGAAATGAGTTTACTTTCTTGCTTCTTGTTCCTTGTTGGTTATAACACTTGCAGGGATGCAAGTACATACCCTGTACACACTACCTATAACTGTAGTTCTGGAAGATCTATTGCCTCTGACCAAATACACATGCATATAACCACATAAGGCATATGCTTATACACTCATTAAAAATAAAATAAAAATTAAAGAAACAAATCTTCAAACCAGTAGTCTTCAAGTTGGTTAGAAAGGAAGTATAATTCATTCTATAATTTGAATATAAGGCTTTTTGTCTATACTTCAAATAATTTTATTTGTTTCTACACATTATATGGTAACTTATATAAACATCAAATATAACACATATTTTAAAAAATTAGTGACAAATTTTCCTAATGGAATTAACCCAGTGCTCATAGTAACAATGAATAAGTATGAGTTGTTTTTATCCTAGAATGCATAATATGATAAATTCAAGAGAGATATAGCATATGTGACAGATGTGAAAGAAAAACAGATCTATAAAACTTAAAACATAGACTAAATTATATAAACAATTAATTCAACCTAAGATTAAAGATGAGTATAAGCCTTTAAAAGTAACAGGGGATGTGACAGCAGAGGCAGAGCAAGGCTCACTCAGTATTGACTTTGAGTTCTCCTTACTGCCCTCATTATTATTTAAACAGTGGAGATGGAGTTTGAGCATGCTATGTGTTGACGTTAAAAAATGAACTAACTTTGAAGAGTTTATCAAATTTTGTATCATCTTTGTATCACGGATACCAGAAACCATCACAAAATTCATAAACCAACAAACAAACCAAACAAAAATGCCAGAAGTACATGATCTTGCCGTTCTGTAGGCTAAATTTCCAATTGTTTTATTGATCTAAAATATGAGTGGCAAGACTGTTTCTTAACTGAGTCTCTCCCTTTGACCTTTGAACATTTAAAAAAAAAATTCAATTCTGCTGTTCCTTACATTCCTTGACATAGCACTTCTTAAATCTTCAAAACCAGTCATATTGTTATTTTGAGAATTCTTATTTATTTATTTGTTCTTTTTTTTTTTTACAGTCCAGACTTTATCCCCCTCCCAGTTTATCCTTGGACTTTTCCACATCCCACACCTCTACCCTAGTCTCCAAGAGAATAACATAACCCTCACCCCACCAGACCTCCCCACTCCCTAGGCTCCAAAGTCTCTTTCAAGGGTTAGTTTTCACAGCTACTTCTCCCTTTGACTCCCCTTGGTCTTGATCTTGATCACTTGAGATTGTGAAGATGAATACAGCTCAGATCTGGAATGACTGTGAATGCATTTACAGAAGGGATTGGTTATGGAGAAAAGCTAGCATTGAATAATCTCACACTCTAGGCTAAGGTCCTAGATGAAGACTTGGAGGAGACTTGTAAGTATAAGCAGTCTCTCTCTCTCCCTCTCCCTTTCCCTTTCCCTCTCCCTCTCCCTCTCCCTCTCCCTCTCCCTCCTGCTCCCCCTCTCCCTTCCCTTCCCCCTTCCCTTCCCCTCCCCTCCCCCTTCCCCTCCCCTTCCTCTCCCCTTCCTCTCTTCACCTCTCCACCTCTCCCCCTCTCCCTCTCCCTCTCCCTCTTTCTCTCCCTCTCTCTCTATCTCTCTCCCTTCCTCCCTTCCTCCCTCCCTCTCTTTTCTCTCAAATTCCTAGGTACCATCTAGAGAATAACATTGCTGCTTTATACCTTCTTTTTGCCATGATATTCTATATCACTACTGACAGAAAATGAAGAAAATTCATCACACATCAAAACGTCTGAATATAATCCCAGATAAATCTTTCCTTTCTTTATATTGTTATTTTTTTTAACATTTGTCAGTGTTATAAAAATTCTAACAGTTTGTTATCTGTGGTGCTTTCTGCACTTTTGATTACATAATCTCACTAAATAATAAAGGTGAGTATATTTGCTATAAAGCCTACTGATAGGCACTCTATTCAATGTGCAGTGTTTATTCTCTCTTGCTGTATGATTACCTACGTTTTTAACAGCTAGAATGAGGATGGAGTTAGGATTCAGACACTGTGGCGTGCACTGTTCTGCTTAGAAGAACTTTAATCACTTATCACAGTAAGCTATGGTATCCATAACATCCATATTGTTGTACATCTGTTGTCTGCAATCCTTCTGCATATCATATTAAAGTTTAATGAAATTCATGTTAGTGATTAAAAAAAGATTTGCCATAGAGAAAGGTGAGTTCTCTTTCTTAAATTTTCTTTTTCTTTTAACTCTGAGAATACTAATACAAATTTAACTTATTTAAAATATTTAAAGATAGGGTTTAAAATGATTATATTTCCATGCCTTTGGTTGTCCATATCTCATAAACACTTTTAAAAGTATGACACAATTATTTTTTCTTCATATATGTTGAAATTTTTCTTAGGTGTATTTTGTAAGCATTTTTTTTTAACATCATATATCATTATATTATTGAAGACATTTAATTTTAAGATAGTTGATTTTACTAACTTCAAGTTTCTAAAGAATGTTTCCAATATTTTGGAAGAATGTTATTTTCAAGGAAATTTTTTTTTTAAAAAAAACTTTTTGTTTCATTATTTCAATTTACTTTAAAATTTATTTCTTTAAATCAAATGTTAGAATAAAATGATTGCTTTCAATACTGGTTAAGACCTTAATACTCTCAATAGTTTTCAGTACATTACGGTGAAATCCATATTTCTATTTGGTTCTTCTTTATATTTGTATGTATGTACAATTTCTAAATAACCCTACACTAATGATCTTTACAAATCCATACATAATTTCTCTAGAATTAAATTCAGATTATACATCACACTTTATTTTCATGCTGCTGACACATCTGTCTCTCAGGAAATAGTTTTTTATAATCATTTCCTTTTGTCTTTCCTTTTCATATTTATGTTTCCATATTATTCCTTTTCATATTCCCTTTGAAAATATCAAAAGAGCTGTTTTGCCTTTTAGTTCTTCTTTATTGTTTCTAATTCTATTGTTCATTTATCACTCTCTTGATGCTCGTCACAAAAAAATTCTGCAAATGACCTTAAATTGTATCTCTTAGTTGAGCATCTCGAGTCTTTAAAGTTTATGCAAATTTTATTCTAATTACCAAAAGTTTTCTAGAACCATGACCTCAAGAATATGGCCCTACTCTATAAACATCTTCCCATACTAATAGGGTCTGGCTACTTTCTTTTCCTTCATTTCCCAGTGAATAAAAAATGCTAAACTCCCATGCACTTTAATGACACTAAAAACAGAACCAGTGGGGAGTCTCAGCAGAGCTTATGAAATAATTCTTACCTGTTGAATAAGAAGAATGTCTTGATCATGTTCACCTTCATGTTTCCCTTAAGAAAAAATTCATAAAAAGAAAGACATCAACCCACGGTGAATATGAGGCAATATGGGTACTTCAAATGATAGAATGAAACTGTCTGGGGCATTACATCAGATAATTTAGCTTTCTGAAAATTTCACTCAATTTTTAAAAATCCTATATGAATATTTGTAAATATGTGCATTTATATTTATAACTAAATTATATGTTAATATTTCAAAG
This sequence comes from Grammomys surdaster, assembly GCF_004785775.1. NCBI lineage: Eukaryota > Metazoa > Chordata > Mammalia > Rodentia > Muridae > Grammomys > Grammomys surdaster. The sequence goes on along the minus strand of NW_021620966.1, from coordinate 5,787,025 downwards.
GTTTACTGAAAGTACTAACTTTAATTTATTTAAGGCAAATTAATTGCTTTATGTATATAAATATATATATATATACACAAACATTTAATGAAATTTCCACTTTTTTGTGTGATTATAACCTTGTAATAGATAAATCTTTTTGCTGCCTATTGCTCTTGGCATGTAACTACTCAGTTATAAAATTACAGATTTCAGAAAGAAATATCACTAAATGCTTTGAATGACAAAACACATTTTCTCTAAATTGTCTTTAATTTTGTTGTTAAATTTGTATTCAGTATAATTTATCAAGTTGTAAATATAATTTGTATACTTATCTTTCATTAAAAGTGCACAATCACAAGTGCTGTTAGACTTTTAATGGTTACTGAGTATTTTTTAACAGAGGTTGATGCTTGTCACATAGTGAATATGCTTTGCTGGTTTATTGATGCATTGGAATAAAAACAAAGTAAAAAATCCAGAAAAAATGATCATAATTAAGTAGGTTTTTCAAAGTTTTGGCCGAGGCAATGCACCTTTATCATGCAGTTAAACAGTTGCTCAAACTTGAATTTGCTCTTTAACTGATATTGGAGTCTATATTAATCAACAAACATGTAGGAGTTATACCTTATTTTTGTACAATTTCTTCTTTTCAATGTTGTAATGTAACAACCAATCATTTGATTTTATCTCCGCGCATCCAAACTTCATAAATGAGCATAAAACTTTGTAGGTTGCATAAAGTTGTTTCTCTAACAGCAGAAATTGAAAAACCCTCTGTGGAAGTATAAGTTGGAAATTGCCTGCTCAAAGAAATTTATGATTTTATTACAGCTACATATTGACTATTCGTCTAGCAACCCGCGGGCGGAAAGTAACAGTTTATTTATTCAAACTGCAAATGAAATTGGGCAAGAAAAGTAATTAGCAAGCAACAAACAAAATAATGGAAAAGCACCATAAAAACAGTTTGGAATTTATATGGGTTGTCAGATTGTTAGAAAAATAACGCTTTAATTTTAAGAGCAACTAAAGTTTGTGTAGATATGGATACATGCATACCTTTTACATAATATCCCAACTTTCAAAACTTATGTGTACAGTTTTCAAAGGAAGTATTGAGTATGCCATTTTTCTTTACTTCTCTAATAATTTTAAATTCTTGTCGATATAATGATAAACATTCTGTTTAAAAATGATTTATTGTGAAAGGTTTATTTAGGTAGAAAAGCTCTGTTTGGTTACTCTGGATTTTGACATGTCTATGATAGGCTTTCTCTAAACAAAATATATTCTCCAGCATTGCAAGCTACCAAGCTAAAACTTAGATCTGGTTAAGATCTGGTTAACACAGTCCCACAACACAACAATGACATTTAGGTTAGCATCATCTGTAAATTATCAGTGCAACTGTGGTCTATGATGTACCTCTTGTTGTGCAGAAAATATATGCATATACTTAGGAAAGTTGAATAGTGACAGACAAAACATTATGGATGTTAAACCTTACACTAAGTCATTAAACATTTTGTTGTTGTTGTTATTTGTTTTGTGTGTGTGTGTGTGTGTGTGTGTGTGTGTAAGTGTGTGACAGGGTTTCTCTGTGTAGACCTGGCTGTCTTGGAAATCATTCTGTGTACCAGGCTGTCGTCAAACTCAGAAATCTGCCTGGCTCTGACTCTCAAGTGCTGGGATTTAAGGCGTGCGCCACCACTGACTGCCCTTAAACATTCTTTAACATAAGGAATTACAGGTATGTCTATTTTATAGCCGAACTACATACATTTACTGATAGTTCCTCATTCTAAATATTTTTTATGGTCCTAAGAATGATTATTTTTGGAAAGCAGTTATCTAGGAATATATTTATACAATCTCATTATTTTAGTGAGGTGGTTTCAGGTCTCATTTAAATTTTTTCTCTCTTTAATTAAACTGTATGCTACATCTCTATTTGAAACCCAAAGTTCTAAAACTTCCCTAATTTTCTTATGCTCAACAAACTTCTCTGCTGAAATCACATTGTACTCAGATTCCAGAGTACTTATCAGTGTTCCTTCGATGAACCACTGTAACGGATAGTTTTATCTATATCTCTTTAAGTTCCTGGACGGTTGCACATGCGCACCCACCCAGCAGCCATCTTGGATCAGCAAATAGAAAACACACAACACACACACACACACGCACACACACACCAGTTATTCTTAAATGCCTTGGCTAACAATGACTGGGCACTCCTAAATCTACCTTTGATAACCTAGGCCCAGTTGGGGAAGTGGCCAGAGGCCACATACCAGGAAACACACACGGCTGATAGGCTTTATCTCCTCTGTTACTGCTTTTCCTTCTCTCTCCCAGCCCTCTTGACTCATTGTCCCACCTGTGCAACTTTCAGTGTTCTGCCCCATCCTCAGCCATTGACTACAAGCATCTTTATTGATAGATCAAAATCCAACTTGGGGCAAGAACCTTCAGCATCAGTAAACACAGATTCCTGATAAATATATCAGAACCACCCTCTAGAAACCACAATTCACAGTAGATTATGAATCGCAAAGTAAATTCTATATTCATTTCATAGGTGATTATATGTATCAGGTAATATTTAGAAAACTGCGCCTGGTCCAGCTTGTTCCTAGGTAGTTCCCATTTTTCTGATGCTCCTGCTCTTTGGGTGCTGTTTTCCTGCAGCTCTGGCTCTGCACTGTGGCTCCAGCTGTCTTGAAACACCGCCCTTGGCACCCATGAGATGCCAGCATGGTGGCTGGCTCTGTCAATCCACTATGCTGTCCACAATGCTTAGCTGAGGACAGACCATTCCCTTTATGCCCGCGGTACCCAGTAGAATGAAGACTCTTAATGCTTAAAGATTATCCAATGGATTTATATATTTGGAAATGTTCAATTAACAAGATGCCCACACAATTAGAGTTGTTAGCCATTTTTCTAACCTAGTTATTATAACTACCTTAGACTGCTAGAGACATGCATACATCTGCCTCCATTCTCTCTCCTCCTCCTCTCCTTTTCCCTCCACTCCTCTCCTTCTTTCCACCCAACTCCTCACTCCACCTACCTTTCCTACTGCCCAATGACCTAGCTTTATTGCAAATGTAACGGGAAAATATCCCACTACAATTATGTATCGTACACATGCCACTAGGAGACTTTTTTATTCTTTCCTTGGTATTTCATGTACTGTAGAATTGGAAACAAGTATTAAAACTTTAGAATGTGAAAGATGCATTAGATCATATGGTTTGAAACAGATTGGCCCCAACAGGGTCATGTATTTAAAAGCTTAGGGAGTGCCATTAGGAACTGTGGTATTGTTAGGGAGGTGTGATCTTATTGGAAGAAGTGTGTCAATAGGAGTATGGTTTGGGGCTCTCTCTCTCTCTCTCTCTCTCAGTCTCTCTCTCTCTCTCTTTCTTTCTTGTTTCTTATTGACTTTGATACATATGTGAAATTCTCAGATACCTCTCCAGTTCCATGTCTGCTTGTTTGTGGCCATGGCCATGAAAATAGTATATTAATCTCTGAATATAATTAAGCCTTAAATGATTTCTAAGAGTTATTGTGGTCATGATCTCTCTTCAGAGCAATAGAACACTGACTATGGCATATAACATATTTTATGAGTGCTCAAACTTTGCCATAATTACAAATATGAAGTTACCTTTAGAATAAAATGTTTTTGTATAATATTTAAAATCTCTATTAGTTTTATATTGTGACCTAGCCAATATTTGAATCAGCCTTATCTATTTATATAACCAGATTAGCATAATTACTGGGCCATTACTGCTAAACTATTTTTGTTTGCTGGACTGGCTTCCCCCCCTCTCGCTTTCTTCCTCTCTCTCATAAACACACACACACACACACACACACGTGCTTTCCACAGTACTTGCTGTTTAAGTCTTGCTTGTGCTGCTTTTGTTCCATCAGTCTGTCCACAGTGGGTATAGAAGCCACAGGCTCCTGGTCCATCTCATGGAGACCTCCTGCTTTCTCTTATCTTCTTTCTTCTACCATTATCTCTCCCCTTTTGGTTCCTATCCACTATCCCAGCCCAGTAACCAAAGACCTGCTTCCCTCTATTCTCCCAGTAATTGACTATCTACCACTGTTATTTATACATCATTCAGCAAATACACTCATCAGGACTACAGCCAGATCTTGGGGGCCAGTATTTAGCATCTGAATACATAGTAGAACCAGACCAACCCCCAGCAGAAAAGTGACCACAAATTTTGTTTACATCCCTAATTACCTTCACTTTCTCTAAGACTTTATCTTTAATACATTTCTCCAAGGATATTATAATTTCTTCTTTCATCCCTATCATCATTTTTTTCCACTTTTTTATTAGATATTTTCTTTACTTATATTTCAAATATTATTTGAACCTTTCCCAGTTTCTACCTTGGAATCCCCATACCCTATCCCCACTCCTGCTATGAGGAGGTGTTCCCCCATTTACCTACCCTTTCCCACCTCCATGCTCTGGCATTCCCCTACACTGGGGCATCTAGCCTTCAAAGGATCAAGGGTCTCTCCTCCCACTGATGCCCAATAGGCCTTCCTCTGCTACATATGTGCCTGGAGCCATGTGTGCTCTTCGGTTGGTGGTTTAGTCCCTGGGGACTCTGGGGGTCTGGTTGGTTGATATTGTTGTTATTCCTATGGGGTTGAAAACCTCTTCACCTCATTCAGTCCTTTCTTTAACTTCTCAATTGAGGACCCCATGGTCAGTTCAATGGTTGGTTGAGAGCAACCTCCTCTGTATTTGTCAGGCTCTGGTCAAGTCTCTCAGGAGACAGCTGTATCAGGCTCCTGTCAGCATGCACTTCTTGGCATCTACAATAGTATCTGCATTTGGTGACTCTATATGGGATAGAACCACAGATGGGGCAGTCTCTGAATGACCTTTCCTTCAGTCCCTGCTCCACATTTTGTCTCCATATTTCCTCCCATGAGTATTTTGTTACTCCTTCTTAGAGAGACCAAAGCACCCACACTTTGATCTTCCTTCTTCTTGAGCTTCATGTGGTCTGTAAATTGTATCTTGGATATTATGAGATTTTAGGCTAATATCCACTTATCTGTGTTTGTTTTTGATTGGGTTACCTCACTCAGGATGAAATTCTAGTTCCATAATTTTTCATCAGAATTTTCATGAATTCATTGTTTTAAATTTCTGAGTAGCACTCCATTGTGTAAATGTACTACATTTTCTGTATCTATTCCTCTACTGAGGGACATCTGGATTCTTTCCAGCTTCTGGCCATTATAAATAAGGCTGCTGTGAACATAGTGGAGAATGTGTCCTTGTTATATGTTGGGGCATCTTTCGGGTATATGTCCAGGAGTGGTATAGCTAGGTCCTCATCAGGTAATACTAAGTCTAATTTTCTGAGGAACAGCAAGAATCATTTCTGAATTAGCTGTAACCACTTGCAATCCCACCAACCATGGAGGAGTGTTCCTCTTTCTCTACATCCTCAGTAGCATCTGCTATCTCGTAAGCTCTTAGCCATTCTGACTGATGTCAGGCGGAATCTCAGGTTTGTTTTGATTTGCATTTCCCTGATGACTAATGATGCTGAACATTTCTTTATGTATTACATGGCCATTTGATATTCCTCAGTTGAGAATTCTTTGTTTAGCTCTGTTACCCATGTTTTAATAAGATTATTTGATTGTAGCCTTCCTCTACTCAAAGGATAAACATGCTGAGAAATAAATTAGGGAAACAACACCATTCACAATAGTCACAAATAATATGAAATACTTTGGTAGGACCCTAACCAAGTAAGTGAAAGATCTGTATGACAAGAACTTCAAGTCTCTGAAGAAAGAAATTAAAGATCTAAGAAGATGGGAAGATCTCCCATGCTCATGGATTGGCAGAATTAATATAGTAAAAAAGGCTATCTTTCTGAATGCAATCTACAGATTCAGTGCAATTCCCATCAAAATTCCAACTCAATTCTTCATAGAGTTCAAGAGAACAATTCTCAAATTCATTTGTTTTATCAAAAAGACCCATGACAGCAAAAACTATTCTCAACAATAAAAAACTTTTGGGGGACTTGCCATCCCTGACCTTTGTCTGTATTACAGGGAAATAGTGATAAAAACTGTGTGGTATTGGTACAGAGACAGGCAGGTAGATCAGTGGAATAGAATTGAAGACTCTGAAATAAACCCACTCACCTATGGTCATTTGATCTTTGAAAAGAAGCTAAAACCATCCTGTGGAAGGCAGACAGCATTTTCAACAAATGGTGATGGTTTCACTGGAAGTCAGCATGTACAGGAATATAAATTGATCCTTTCTTATCTCCTTGTACAAAGCTCAAGTCCAAGTGAATCAAGGACCTCCACATTAAACCAGATACACTTAAACTAATAGAAGAGAAAGTGAGGCAGATCCTCGAGCACATGTGCACTGGGGAAAAGTTCTTAAACAGAACACCAATGACTTATGCTCTAGGATCAAAAATCAACAAATGGGACCTCAAAAATTTGCAAAATTTCTATAAGGCAAAGGACACTGTCAATAGGACAAAATGGCAACCAACAGATTGGGAAAAGATCTTTACCAATCCTATATCTGATAGAGAGCTAATATCCAATATATACAAAGAGCTCAAGAAGTTAGACTCAAAAGAATCCCTATCATCTCTTACTTTTGATGTTTATTTTAAAATTTTGTGTCTCCTCTGTAGGAATGTATTGGTATGGGTTGGAACATATATTAGAAGTAGAAGAGATTTAGTTTTAGGTCAAACATGATGATTTCATGTATACTTCTCAATTTTACATGTTATTGTCATTGTCTTTAGATGAAGACAGTAATTGTTTTGTGTGTTAGTAATTGATATTAATCCTTTAAGTTATAATATATTATACATATATATATATATGTATACTATATTTGTATATATAATCAAATCATGTAGATGCAGTTTTGAGAATAAACTATCTATAAAAAATCTCATTGTATCATTCTATTATATCATCAATAATCATCTAACCTGCTGGGTTTTTTAACCATTTCACCTACTCTGTGTCATCAATTTTATTACCCCTACAAGAAAATACCTAGGAGATGAATATATTAAAATACCTTCTTGAACTTAATAGTTTTAAACTTACATTTGATATTACTTTATATTTGTCCTGTTGTTATTTTGTTTTCTGTCCCTGCTAATTATAGACATTCCCAGTTGAAATGAATGTATATGAGTGAATGAAATGACAGCTTTGACATAACTCCAAAGATTATTGCTATTGGCCCCAAGTCACCAACACTCCATAGAGCGCATGTTTGACAGAGGGTTAAAGATTTGTTCCTTTCTGAAAGAGCTACAGAGACAAAAGTGGAGAAGGGCTTGAGGAAAGGGAGGTCCAGTTACAGTTCCAACTTGGGATCCAGCTCAAGGGAAGGCCCCAAGGCATGAGAGTATTACTGATGCTATGGTGTGCTCACAAAAAGGGGCCTGTCATGACTACCCTCCAAAAGACCCAACAAGCAGCTGAGAGAATCAGATGCAGCCAATTGACAGAAGCTCCTCACCCCTGGGGTTGAATAAGAGAAAAGCTGGAAGAAGCTGAGGAGCAGGGTGACCCTACAGGGAGACCAGCAGTCTCAAGTAACCTGGACCCCGGAGATCTCTCAGACACTGAGTCACGAATCAGGTAGCATAGACCAGAGGATATGAGGTCCCCAACACATATACAGCAGTGGACTGCCGGATCTGGACTCAGTCAGAGAAGATGTACCTAACCTTTGAGAGACTTGGGGCCCCTAGGCCATAGGGAGGCCTGGTGGGGTGGGGGTTGGGGGGTAAGGACATACTCTTGGAGACAGGATGGAGGAAGGTATGGGTGGAGGGTGTACTGGGACCAGGATAAAATCTGGGCTGTAGGAAATGATTAAAGAATAAATAAAAAATTAAAGGGAAAAAAGATTAGTTGCTACGGAATGAAACAAAACTCCAAATACCTTTGTCATTAAAAATTGAGATTAATTTTTTATATTATTTTTCAGGACTACTTCAAATGGCTATGTTGTACTTGATACTGTAAATGACCAAATTTTTTTCTTTTTTTAAAAAATAATTTATTTTTTCTCAAATCGTAATTCATTCACACAGGGGTTATAAACACAGAAAGGCAGGATGTGGGGAACGGAATGACACTGGAGTGTGGATGTTCAGGGGAAATACAGATATCTTTCAGAACCAGGTATCCCATGAGTGAAGGTTCAGGGGACAAGTCACTATCACTTTGCCTATGACTCACTTGTTCTTATCTAAGTTGGTATTGTCAGCCAAGGCTACCTATTTACAAGGTCTATGACTACTCAGGCTTGTAAATTTCCACAAAAGCTGCCTGTTTACATTAGCTTATAGCCATCTGTTTCAATGTTTTTCCACTGAGACCCAAGACTTGGTGTTAGTATACATGTATGACAGGCCTATTGCTGATTTTAGGCCTATGGCTGATTTTAGGCCTTCAGTGTGTAAGCAAGGCTGCCCCTGACATCTCCTCCCTTCTCTAAGTATAGAAGGGCTGTGGCAATTCTAAACTTGTGAAGGCGGGGATAGAGGCCTGACCTCCAGTAATTGAAGGGGACCTTGTAATGGCTCCAGTCCCCCTGTCGTTGTCCAGTGAGGCATGAGGGCCATACCTGTCCCGATGTCTTTTTCCTGGAGAGGGGATAATTTTGACATCAACCCCTATGCAGTCAGGCTTGTCCTTCAGGGAACCCAGATAGATATTTTTATCTTTTATTTATATTCCCTTGCAGTGCTTAGCCTCACAGCCTAAGCAAGAATTCAGATTGCCTGTCAGAGGGGGTTCTGGGTGGCCCCTTTCTGCTTGGTCTATGGGCAGAAGTCCCCCCTTTTAGGTTGGGTGGAGATGAGTTTTGGAAACACCCTGTATAAAGTAACAACCTCATCTTGAGTCTCGTGGTCCTCCATAGCTAACTTATGATAATGTATCTGAGTAGGTTATGATAACAAATTATTTATCTGTTGTATCACAGAGTTAGTCCACCTATTTGAGGGCCAGGGACCAGCAGAAATAAGCAAAAAGAACCCAAATAATGGTCCCAAGATGGGAAGAAATAGAGTTGACAAAGTTGGAGAGGCTGAAATCCAATTCTTGTACCAGCATTCAACTGTCTCTTTCTCTCTCCGATTTTTCTAGGGGCCTTCATTGACCTATTTCATACTCTCTTTAAGCCTCCTTGTCTTGTCTATGTAAAGGCAACATTCTTCTTTATGGGCTGTACTCAGTCAAGAGCTGTACACAGCCTTTTCTATTGTAATAGAGTAAATCAAGTCCAATAAGGATCTTTGCGATTTTAGGAGGTCTCTTCAGACAGTTAAACTAGGGATTTCTTCATATTAGTGATGTCAATCTCTAGCTGTTTGATGTTTTTTGTCAGTGGCCCTTCAAAGGTCTGAGTAGTATAAGATCGGAGGCCAGCATCTGGATTAGAACTTCTAACAGCAGACATCATGGGTGATTCATTTTTACCTGTAAAGGAAAAAGAAGGGAATTCTCAGGGAGATTTCTCCTCCCTGGATGTAAATTGTTATTCATCTTATTTACAGTTGGGCCTTGCTTTTTGGGGTATCTATTTATTTCATTAATCTTTTTGGTAGCTGGTTAGCTGTGCCTTTTGAGGTATCAGACAGGCATATCAATCCTTGGGCCCGTAAGGGAACTGGGTCTGGGCCATTCCCTTTAAAGGTAAGAGTGTCCTTCCCCATATCTGTGGAAAAGTTTTGTTGGTCTCTCGGTGGTGCCAGAGGCAGTCAGTAGCAGGTTTGCCATGAGCTTTCAGCTTTAGAGAGATAAAAGTGAACAAGGCATGATGGAGAGTATTTCAGGGGGACTCCTTCTGAGGGGGTACCATTCCCCCTCTTTTGTTTTTAAAGCCAATATTTCAGAGTTCTTGTAAAATCAGGGCAGAAGTGCCAACAGTCGCTCCTTCCACACTCAGAGAGTCGTGAAGACCCTATTTAAGGATATGTAAATCTATATTAATAATCTTTTATAGCACCGCTGACAACTAATCAGACTATATAACATATCGATTAGTAATAGCTTCTACTTTTTGTGAGATTACCTCTCTTTTGTCAATTAATTGTTGAGGAAAATTAGGATTTACATCTCTCTTGAGAATATTGAACAGAGACTTAAATTCTTTTGTGAAGAGCTTAAAATAGGATCTTAGCCAATTAGCAACTCCTAGAAACATTTGAAAATAATTTAAAATAAGTAAACTCTCTCCCTCTCTTTTTTTTTAGACCCATTATCTGTGTTTTTTGTTTATTATTGGATATTATACGTATTTACCTTTCAATGTTATCTCCTCTCCCATTCTCCCCCAAAGCCCCTTATCCCATACTCCCTCCTCCTATTTTTGTGAGGGTTTGCTCCAAACATCCTCCCAGTCCCTTCTCTCTGCTTTCGAATTCCCAAATAGTAGGGGATCCAAACTTTTGGGGACCATGGCCCTCCACTTCCACTGAAGTCTGACAAGGTCACCCTCAATTCCCGATACAGTTGCGTGAGTCCCTCCCTTTGTGCTCTCTGGCTGGCAGTTTAGACTCTGGGAGCTCTGGTTGAAACTTTTGATACTCCTTCTAGAAAGGACCAATGCATCCACACTTTGGTCTTCCTTCTTCTATGTGAGTTTTATGTGGTCTATACATTGTTTCTTGGAAGTTATGAGCTTTTGGGCTAATATCCACTTATCAGTGAGTGCATACCATGTATGTTCTTTTGTGATTGGGTCACCTCACTCAAGATGATATTTTCCAGCTCCATCCATTTGCCTAAGAATTTCATGAACTCTTTGTTTTTAATAGCTGAGTAATACTCCATTGTATAAATGTACCACATTTTCTGCATCCATTCTTCTGTTGAAGGGTATCTGGGTTCTTTCCAACTTCTGGCTATTATAAATAAGGCTGCTATGAACATGGTGGAGCATGTGTCCCTGTTGTATGTTGAAACATCTTTTGCGTATATGCTCAGGAGTGGTATAGCTGGGTCCTCAGGTAACACTATGTTCAATTTTCTGAGATACTGCCAGACTGCTTTCCATAGTGTTTGTACCAGTTTACAATCTCACCAACAGTGGAGGAGTGTTCCTCTTTCTCCACATCCTCGCCAACATGTGCTGTCACCTGTGTTTTTGATCTTAGCCATTCTGACTGGTGTGAGGTGGAATCTCAGTGTTGTTTTCATTTGCATTTCCCTGATGACTAGGGATGCTGAACACTTCTTTAGGTGCTTCTCAACCATTCGAGCTTCCTCAGTTGAGAATTCTTTGTTCAGCTCTGTGCTCCATTTTTTAATAGGTTTCTTTGATTGTCTAGAGTCTAATTTCTTCAGTTCTTTGTATACCTTGGATATTAGCCAGTAAATGACCAAATTAATGCTTATTAATTTCTTTTCTCCACAGCTGAACTAGCAGGTAACAAGTGAGAAATTACATTTACACATCAAACTCAATGTCAAACCTTTAAAATTCTTGGTGTATGTGTGTGTGTGTTTTTCTGTGTGTGTGTTTATACAAAATCAAAAGTAAAACCCAAAGTACACTTGAAAACTTCTGGAAACAAACTCTGCTCATTCTGGTTATTGGAATGGGCCATTTAATTTAATTCAGTATACATAAAAAAGTGATCCTGTGGAGCCTTTCAATTAGCTTGACTCTAGCTGCAATCCAATGGACTAAAAACATATTAAGCTATATCAGCAGCAAAGTTTTGTCAAAGTGTTTTACTCCTTTTTTAATTCCAAGGTCACTTTATGTACAGCGGGAAGACAGCAAGTGGGAAAGCACAAAGGAAGGCAATTTCAGTGCTGCTTTTGATTTTTATGGTTTTGAGAAAGAAATGGAGAACAGGTCAAAGTAAATAAGAAATGTCATTGTTAGGTGGCTCTGGTTTTTAGCATGAGATAAAATCAGTCATCCCCCAGATGGCATGGTCTCTTTATAGCAATATAAAATCGATGTTTCTGTGGTAAGAATAAAGTGTATAAAAGCCAAAAAATAACTTTTCCTGGTATTATGCTACAAGATTAGGTTAGATCATAGCATCTCAGTGTTCCAGTAACCAAGTTAAAATTAACAAAATATAAAATGTGTGCACCTTGTATGTTTATAGTTGCTTGCACAATATTCTGGTCAATACAAACAAGACAGAAAAATGCCCCAGAGCGTCAAGCTTATCACTGGCACTGGTATATATTTTACTCCACTTATTAAAAAAAAAGAAACTTTGCCCTTCAAGCAGAAAAAAGTCCATGTCTACCAGCTCACTGTCCTTTTAACTATTTCACACAGCAACTACCTTCATTCTGTACATTTTATAACATGCACACACACATACACACTCATATATATCTTTTTATATTTTGTTACTCATGTAACTACGTGATATATGTAATATATAATACTACTAATATATAATGTATTCTCCCTTTATGCAATATATTTTGTTGTTATTATTATAAAACAATATGTGTTCATTGCTATATAGTAATGCAATTTATTTATAACACAGAAGGAACACAACCAAGTTTCAAGTGTTTGAAAATTTCTGGCACATATTACTCATTAAGGTTCAGGGACAACACAATAGCATTCAAAGTATTCTCAGAGATTTCAGACATGTTTTAAATATACTTCTAACAGTTTTCACACTCATTATATAAATAAATAGATAAACATCATGATGAAGGAGCAATAGTGTCCGGGTTCAGTTCCTGGGCATGTGATGAATTCTAAGTTGGGGAAATCTCTGGATGGCCTTTTCTTCTGTCTTTGCTCCATTTTTGTCCTTGTATTTCCTTTAGACAGGAACAATTTTGGGTCAAAAATTTTGAGACAGGTGGATGTCCCCATTCCTCAACTAGGTGCCATGTCTATCTACTAAGGTGTCTTTAGGTTCCATCTCTCCATTGTTAGTCATTTTTGTTAAGGTCATCCTCAATAGGTCCTGGGATCTTCTCACTCCCCTGGACTATCTAAAGGGTTTTATATGGACCCCACTACACTCTGCTGCCTATTTCTATTCCTTCTCCTGGCTCTCTGGGCTTATTTCTTGTTTCCCTCCCAAACCTGATTAAGCCTTCATTCTCTTTTTCCTTCCTCTCTCCAACCCAGCTCCCTCCCTCTCTCTTTCTCTGGTTTTTGTTCACCCTTCTAAGTGGGATTGAAGCATACACACTTGAGTCTTCCTTCTTTTAAGCATCATGAGTTTTATAGGTATTCTCAACATTTGGGCTAATATTCACTTATTAGTGAGTACACAACATGTATGTCTTTTGGGGTTTGTGTTACCTCACTCAGGATGATATTTTCTAGTTCCATCCATTTGCCTCCAAAATTCATGATATCCTCATTTTTAATAGTCGAGTAGTGATCCATTATGTAAATAAACTATATTCTCTGTATCTATCTAGGTAGTTTCCAGTTTCTGGCTATTATAAACAAGGCTGCTATGAACATAGTGGAACACGTGTCCTTGTGTTTTGGTAGAGTATATTTGGGGTATATGCCCAGGAGTGGTAGAACTGGGTCTTCAGGTAGATCTATTTCCAACTTTCTGAGGATCCTCCAGATTGATTTCCAGAGTAGTTGTACCAGTTTGCAATCCCACCAGCAATGAGGAGTGTTCCTCTTTCTTCACATCCTTGCTAGTGTGTGCTGTCTCTTGTGTTTTTGATCTTAGCCATTCTGATTGATAACAAAAGTCAACACAAATAAAACTTAAAACTGTTTTACATTCTGAGGTTTGCCATACTTCCACTAAACACTTAACTGTGTGGGTTTTTTTTTAAATTCTACACAATTATCCACATTTTTTCTTCAGCAAACCTGTCAGCTCTGTAGAGAAATATATTTGCTCTTTTCAAAAAAATATTGTTTGAGATTTTCAAACAGGTTTTTTCATTTTTTGTTGGTTATTTTATTTATTTACATTTCAAATATTATCCCCTTTCCAGTTTTCCCTTCACAAGCCCCCATCCCCCCCTTGCCCCTGCCTCTATGAGGGTGCTCCCCCATCAGCCCACCTGCTCCTGCCTCAGTGTTCATTAACATTCCCCTACCCTGGGTCATCGAGCCTCCAGAGGACCAAGGAGGTCTCCTCCTAGTGTTGGCCACTAAGGCAGTTCTCTGGTACATATCCACCTGGAGCCATTGGTACCCCATGTGTTCTTTTTGTTGATGGTGTAATCCCTGGGAGCTTTTTGGGGGGTCAGGTTGGTTAATATTGTTCTTGGCTACACATTTTAATTTTTTAGTTAATTATTTTATTTATTTAAGTCCCAAATGTTGCCCCCACTAATGGGCTCCTAGTCTCTTTTTCCAAAGTTGTTCATGCCATCTTGCCCTCATCTAAACTCTGAGAATGTGTTGCCCCCTCCCATATCCCGATCCCTGAGACATCAGACTGCTACAGGATTAGTCACAGCCTCACCCACTGAGGCTAGACAGGGCAGTACTCTGGTATATATGTATCCAGGGTCTCACACCAGCCAATGTATGCTTTTGGGTTGGTGGCTTAGTCTTTGGGAGTATCCAGAGTTCCAGGTGAGTTGATACTGTTTGACTTACTATGAGGTTGCCATCCCCTTCAGCTCCTTCTTCAATCCTTCTCCCTAAGTCCAATATTAGGGGGTTCCAGACATCATTCCAGTATTTGGCAATAAGTATCTGTATCCGTCTCAGTCAGCTGCTGGTAGAGCCTCTCACAGGACAAGTCATGCTATTCTCCCGTCCGCAAGCACAATATAGCATCATTAGTAGTGTCAGGGTTTGGTGCTCCCCGACCCCACGGGATAGATCCGAAGTTGTGTCAGTTACTGATTAGCCATTCCTTCACTCTCTGCTCCATTTTTTCCCTGCATTTCTTTTAGACAGTAATAATTCTGAGTCAAAAATCGGAAGGTAGATTGGTGTCCATATCAGTCCACTGGGGATCATGTCAAACTACTATAGATGGTCTCTTCTGGTTCCACCTCCCCATTGTTATGCAATTCAACTAAAGTTACCACTATTGTGTCCTAGAAGCCTCTCACTTCCCAGGGTTCTGGGCCTTTCTAGTTCTCCCTACCCCTGGTAGCTGCATGTTTTCATTCATTATTCTGGCCCTCTGGGCTTCTCTCCTGTCTCCAGATATACCTAATCCTGACCTCCTTTTACTCATACCCCTCTCGCTCCCTCTGCCTCAAACATTTTATTTTTTATCATGTTCATCGTTTCCCCCATTTCCATTCATATCCAATGCAATTTTTATTCAAAACAAACAAGCAAGCAAACAACAACAACAAATAAAACAACAACACAACAAAACCTTCCTCAAGTATATTTAGAGTTGCCTATGTATTTGTGACTACATTGCCTTTCACTTGGCCATTCCCTTCAAGAGAACTGTCATTCTTTTTCTAAGCAGCCTTCTTTTGCTGTCACCTTACCTAAGGAGGGAACTTCAGGCTTACCTACTTTCTATTTTTTTTCTGGAACATCTTCCTGCTTTAATTTGAGCAAGTCTTGTACAGAGTCATAACCACTGTGGGTTTTTTTTTATCACAACCTAATAGCCATTTATCTACAAATCATGTACATTTTAGAGTTCCAAATAGAAAACATAAAATATCCATTTTATTCTATATACTTTATTCCAATTTCTGGTCATAATACTATGGAATAGTCATTGCTCTATGTATATGAGCATGTATTTGTTAATGATTTTAAACACAAGAACAAACTTAGGCTATTAGTTTATTTTCTCTGTTTTAGGGAAGAGAATAATATAGAGAATATTATTTTAATATTTTATATATTGCTACATTTATTTCTTAAAAGCACATCAAGGAAATCAATGGCCAAAAATCTATAAATGTAGTAATAATTATCACATATCAGAGCCAGTATTGTATTATTTTTATCAAATGAGATTATAAAAGTACAGTTTATATGCTGAAGTCATGATTTCTGCTTAATCATGAAAGCCAACCTAGCTACGTATTTGTTTTCAGCTCCCACATTTTCAAAAAGATAACTGAAAAAAAGAAAGAAAAATAAAGAAAGAAATTTAGCAAAGTTATTGAGAAAAAATTATTTGCCCTTTGAATAAGCCTCTGTGCATCAAGATCCAGAATACTCTCATTAATAAAACATATGTCTAAACAAAGCAATGACACTAAGCATACAATGAGAACTCACTCAACTTTTATAAATCATAGTTTATCTTTGTATTTTGCTTAAATTACGGTAACTAAAAATTCAAGAAGGGACATGATGGCTTAGGTAGAGAAAAATAAACAGAAATCCAAAACAACATACAAATGATAGCAAGAAATTGAGTTACATATAATATTTACTTTTTCTTTTTTTTAATTGGATATTTTATTCATTTACATTTCAGGTGCCATTCCCTTTCCCCATTTTCCCTCCCTATAAACCCCTATCCCATCTCCTCTCTTCCTTTTTGCATTTATACCATTTTAATTGTATGCAAGTATTAAGGTCAGTTCTATGTTGAGGAACTAGCAATACGATAGATGCAAATAGTCAAGGAACAAGCATGACTTCAGGCAGGAATCTGACATTAGGACAGAACAAAGAAGTAATTTCAGGCAAGAATATTTTTTCTTTAATGTATTATTTTCTATAAAGTATTTTTAAGGTAAGTTTTTAATATGTAGTGAATATTTGAATATTACATGGATTATACATTCATTATTTTACCAGGATGTGTTTGTTGCTGGTCAATGATAAGGATTTTAGAGAAGGTCAATACTTAGGAAAATTGAAAATTCAGGTCTACCTTCTATTCTCTGTGGCAAGTATGTAATCTTACTTCATGTGATTAAAAGGATAATTCAGAGGATAAATGAGAGAAATTAAATAGGATACAGATTTTGCTGTAACTACATGCTGATAAATCACAACAGTAAGTATTTATTCACTAAACTCACTGGAGAAAAAAGTAAAACCTCATGGATTTTCTCTTATTTATCTAGATCAATTGTAGACTCATTTGTGTCTACTATTTAAAAAGTTACTTTTAACCTTTGAAAATTTTGTACAATGTATTTTGATCGGATTAACTAACTCCTCCAAGATCCACCCATCTCTACCTATCTAACTTTCTGTACTAATTTTTCATTTCAAAAATTTATCAGTTACAATTTGTGCTGTCCATATCCTCAGAAATGTGTCCTTTTACTAAAGCATGGGTGACCTCCCAAAGCCAAAATCCTTCAAGAAAACTCACTCTCTTCCAGAAGGTGTCAATCAGCAAGAGCTCTATCGGTATGGATAGGGTTCATGCTTGGATTTTGTCTGTCCTGAACTTGGAAAGGTTTTAAGGCTACTGTAAAGAATTGTTGTGAGACTATATGTGCAACACCCTGCTGTGACCAGAAATCACTGGTTCCTTGTAAACAATACCTACTGCATCTGGTTCTTACAATTTTTGCATTTCCTCTTCAGCAATTACTCTTGAAGGTAAGATAAGAAGACATATGGGTAGGTGGGAGTGGATGGATGGGTGGGGGCACATCCTCATAGAAGCCGGAGGAGGGGGGATGGCATAGGGGTTTCTGGGTGGAGCAGAAATGGGGAAGGGGAATTACATCTGAAATGTAAATAAAATATCCAATGAAAAATTAAATTTATTAAAAAGATTAAAAAACTATAAGGAGACATGATAAAATGTTACATTTAGAAATTAGCATTCCACAGGTCCTTATCATCTTTACTGTGACCTCTGGATATCACTATGTTAACTGATATCTAATGCTTAAAAATCCTTTTCTCCTAAGATGACCTTTGAGAGACATAGCAATCTTTGTGCACAAAAGAAAGTCATTAGGAGTTAGTTTGATACTATACTCATTTAAGATGACAACACTGCTATTCTCTCAGCTTGTACCTATGTCCTATATAGCCATAAGTTGTTGATCCCCATAGGAGGACAAGATATGACTTTCAACTTGTAAAACAGATGTTAAATCCAAAAAGAAAGTGACTGGCTAATTCCATGGCACTGGTGACACTATTGCACTGGTGGCCATGTCTTGCCAGATAAATAGTTATTGTACTCCTCAAGGTCTACTATTAATTAAGAATGTTTATTTATCTTTTCTTGTACTATGAATAGAACTCCCAGCATGATGAATGCTAGCAAAGGGTATGAGCCTCCCTCTTGAGTAGCAGTTTTCTTACTCCATGTCTTTTTATTCAAGTATGCGGTGTCTTCAGCAATAAGGTCACTGTGTCTAGTTGTTAAAACAACCTAAAGCATTATCAGTTACTTGTAATGAAAGTCTATATGACCTGATTCTCCAACAACAACTTCAAAAATAGTAACTCATACTAGCAGAGAGCTTTTTATTGATTAACTTATGGTATGTAGTAGGGGCATTGATATCCCATCACTTAGTAATTCTAAATATATATTACATAAGTAGTTTTCCATAAGACTTTTCAACTTTTCAAAATAATTTTAGTATTAGTTATTCATCTCTATATTCTCTTATCTACCATTCCCTTCCATCTCTTACCCTATTTAAGTACTCCTGTTCTGTTGTGAGTCTTTAACTTTTTATAACACCCTGTTTTAGTTCTCTTTTCAAGAAAGTCTAACTTCATGGCCTCATTCTAATTTCCTGATCTGTGAATATTCTAAATGAAATATACATACTTAAGATCCTTTTAGGCTACCAAAATTAAACAAAAGAAATAAGTTATATTTGTCCTTGTGGATTGCCTTCCTGATTATTACTGGTTCCAGGAATATGGATCTACCAATAGTTACGTTTTACTTAACAATTAAATAATATCCCATACTATAAAAGCAGCATATCTTCATTGCACATTTACCAGATGATGAATATGTTGTTTTTGTTTCCATTTGCTGGACTATATGTTTAGAGCAGCAGTAAATAAGGATGGTCAGGTTTCTTCACGGTAAGATATTGAGTCCTTTGGATAACTATCCAAGAGAGGTATCATTGTATAAAGTTTTGAGCTGGTTTTAACTTTTTGAGGAACCTCTACAAAGATGTCCATGATACCTTCACCAATTTGTACTCTCATCAGTGGAGACGAGTTGTTTTCCTTTGCCTACATCCACAGCAGCATTAATCCTGATTTACTTTTTAGATTTTAGCCCTCCTGACTAAGGTAAGATGAATTTTTCAGGTTGCTTTAACTCTCTTTACTCTGATGGGTAAGAATGCAAAACATCTTTTGAGAGCATTGCAATTAGGTCTGTGCCCCAGTTATAAGTGTTTGTTTATATATCCTGGATATCAATGCTCTGTCAGGTGTGTAAGCACTAAAGAGTTATTCTCATTCTGTAGTATGACTTTTTTTTTTTTTTTTTTTTTACTGCAACGGTGGTATTTTCTCCTGTACAGATGGCACATTCAACAAATGGCACTGATCCAATTTCAAAATGGTTAGCTACATGTAAAATAATAAAATTAAATACTGATTTCTCATCCTGCACAAAACCTAATGCCAAATAGAACAAAGCTTTCAGCATAAGACATGACCCATGAATCCAGTAGAGGGGAAGGCAGGGGACATGCTTGAACTCATTGGTTGAGGATAGCACTTTATGCACAGGAACTCTGTAGTGTAATAATTAAAATAAAACTTGAGAAATGGAAAAACATCTCTTATTCTCCATAAAACAACATTCTTGAAACAAATTCACATTTACCATCCTGCACGAATCTGAGAGTTTAGGAGACAACTATTTTAAGTTCTCAGATGATGGATAATTTCTGATATGATATATACTCACATAATGCTCCAAAGTTGGTCTGTGAAATGTATTATTAAGCTTTTTTCCCTAAAATAGCATAGTGTTTTCTATAAGCTTAGTTTTTACAACCTTCCATACACTTAATCTATATCCAAATGATTCTAAAGGTCCTTAATAAAGTAACATGTGATCAAAGCAAGCAGACCTGAAAATGAAGCAACAGAAAAAGGAAAGCAAAACAAAATATATTTCTGATATAACCTGGCATACTCTTTTATAATAGACATATTGTGACACGTAAGGGGATATCATAACAGAACAGTAAAAATACAGTATAAGAAGATAAACCAGTAGCAACCATTTATTATCCCCAATTATCATGTACTTCACATAATTACATAGTGTTTTTTTTTTAGTGTACTAGCCACATGGATGTTTAAGTTAACATCATCATAAACAAGAATAATTCAGTTTTCTGGAACACAGGGACATGGCTATACAATAGCGGATATGGTCATTTTAGCTCTGGTCATTACATACTCAGATTGTCATCCTATGTGCATCCTGTACTCTACTGTAATGTGCTGCACATGATTTCATGCTTCTTTTACAAAAGTCAATGCATTCTTGCCCTCTATCTTCTTGCCCTATAATTCAGTCTCTAGGAGCTGAGCATTCATGAGGTGTAGCTGGGTCTACATTCCTGACCATGAAAGTTGCAACTTCCCTTTTGTATCCTTTTGTATGTTTTTTTTTTTCAGATGTTTCTCAGAATTTATGCTTTCACTGATATATTGGGTGCCCTTACTATTTCTCTTAAGTTACAATCTTGCCTCCTATTTGACTACCTGCTATTGTGTGGTAGACTTCCAGGAAGGTAATTCAAATGGGAAGAGGTTCATTGCAGGGAGGGAGGAAGATAAGGAGTAGGAAAAAAGGGGTAAAGGATTGGGGGGGGGGAGTAGTTCTCTGCCTTTTATTTGTGCCATGACTGAATCACGTGCATCACTGTGCACAGATAAAGCACATAGGTGAAGTGCACTCCGGTAGTGTGTGGCAGGTCCTTGTCACCTAGGAGTGACATCTTAGTTGAATTTGGAGGCGACCATAAAGCCATTTCTAATAACAACAGTAGCTATATTCTTTTCTTTTAAACTTTTTTTATTAATTATTCCATTTGTGTACATCTCAAATGATATCACTCTTCCCAGTTACCCCTTCACATACCCCCATCCCATCGACCCTCTCCCCCGTGTCCTTTGCTTTTATGAGGGTGCTCCCCCGACTCTCCGCATCCCTGCTCCTCCCCAACTCACCCATTCCCCCTACCCATTCCCCTGCCTCCACTCCTTCCACCCACAGCTCTGGCATCTCCCTATGTTGGGGCATCAAATCTCCACGGGACCGATGGCCTCCCCTCCCATTGATGTCAGAGAAGGCCATCCTCTGCTACATATACATCTGAAGCCATGGATCCCTCCATGTACACTCATTCCTCTAGTCCCTGGGAGCTCTGGGTGGTTTTGCTAACCGACATTGTTCTTTCTATAGGGTTGCAATCCCCCTCTGCTCCTACAATCCTTCCCCCAGCTTTCACCTGTGTCCCTGAGTTAGTCTGATGGTTGGCTGCAAGTATCTTCCCAGGGAACAGCCATACTAGGTTCCAGTCAGCAAACGCCTCTTGGCAACAGCAACAGTGTAGTCGTTGGGTGTCTGCAGACATGATGGATCCCCAGGTGGGGCAGTCCTCGGATGGCCCTTCCTTCAGTCTCTACTTCAGTTTTTCCCCTTTCTTTCCTTTGGACTCATTTCTAAGTTAAAAACTTTGAGATGGCTGGGTGGCCCTTTCTCTCACTTGTTCTCCACAAGTTGGCAGCTGGTGTGATAAAATATACTTTTTATGGCATTTTGTTTCTTTTAACTCTGTCTCTTTCTCTCTTGCATTCATTCATTCACTCATTCATTCATTCATTCATTCATTCATTCTTTTTTCATCTTTCCTACTCTCTTTTTCTCTAATAAAATTGCCCTAGGGTATCAAAAATTATTTATGTGCTCTTCGAATTTTTTTCTCTCTCTTTCTCATCTTTGTACATGTGGATGTGTGATATGAAAGTGGATGCATAAGTATGTGGGCATTAGTGTGGTCACAACGTAGTGAGGATGTGTGCTCATCTGCTTGCACCTGGTAGCTTCTCAAATGATTACAAATGTATTGAAAAAAGGTCTATTGTTAAATATAGAGCTCTTGGATTTCCACCAGCATTGGTTTTCAGCTTTCTCCAGAGATCTCATCACTGTCCTCGGTCCCTTGTGTGCTTGACCATAGTAGCTAACTCTCTTACTTTTTCCTCCTCCTCCTCCTCCTCCTCCTCCTCCTCCTCCTCCTCCTTCACCTCCTCCTCCTCCTCCTCTTCATCCTCCTCATCCTCCTCCACCTCCTCCTCCTCCTCCTCTTCTTCCTCCTTTTTGTCCTCCTCTTTGTCCTCCTCTTCCTCCTCCTCCTTCTTCATTAATAATAACTATTATTACTTCACACATTTTTTCCTAACTGTGGTATTCTTCTCTCTCCACATCTCTCTTCTTCCCCAGATCCCTCTTGTCCTTCAAAAAGAATAGGCCTCCCAGGGATATGAACTGAACATGGCACAAGTTACAACAATTCTAGACATATACAAACCAGATGAAGGCAGGATGAGGTAACCCATTAGGAGGGAAAGAGTTCCAAGAACAGGCAAAAAAATTAGAGGTGTTCCCCACTCCTACTGTTTGGAATCCCACAAGTACTACTGCCCAAACTCTAGTCATCAGCTTGTTTGAACAAGCATTTTACTAGTTGAGACATCTTTCTAAACTGAGTTTTTGTTGTCTTAAGTTTGGTTAGGTTTAGCTTCATTCTGTGTTTCTACCATCAACACAGAGGGCTTAGATCTAGACCAAAGCTAATGTCAGAAAATTATTATTGATTTTT
The DNA here is from genome assembly GCF_004785775.1 of Grammomys surdaster. Taxonomy (NCBI): domain Eukaryota; kingdom Metazoa; phylum Chordata; class Mammalia; order Rodentia; family Muridae; genus Grammomys; species Grammomys surdaster. Next base: position 5,764,234 of record NW_021620966.1, on the reverse strand, counting down.
CTGCTTCTTAGTATATTCAAATTAACTAACTGAAATATCCACCCCTTTGCCTTGCTGTGTATCTACTCAGCAAGGGTCCTATATTCTTTCTTTACAACTTTTTAATCATACTTACATCATAGCTTAAAGAACTTCTTTAACATATGAACTGGAGTATTCCTTTTCACTATAGAAATCTCCTAAACATACCACAATAGATATTATGTCAAATATATTTAAATGTTATGCCAACCTATGGAAGTCTCTAACATCTTCTCTTTCTTTACTCTCCAGGCCCAAGTATCATTGCTGTAACCTATCCATTTTCTCTTTGTTCTCAACATTCTGAGACTCACACCCTTAGATTGTGTTTTCTTTTCAGCTATATCTTTAGAGATACTGTATCTGATGTCATTTCAACCAAATTAGTAATATCATCATAAACTTACTTCTTAATGTTTATCTTTAACACAGTATAAGAATTGAAAAGCCAGAGTACTTTCATTTATATTTCCAAACTCTCTCAAATTACGTTAATGTATATTAGGTATTTATATAAATTAAATAGATATCATTCATATCTACAATTCATGTATGTTGAAGCCATAACCTTCCATGTATCTATACCTGGAGACAAAGAATTTAGGAATGTAATCCATGAGTGCACATAAGCTACTATATCTTCCAGAGAATTCATATACAATGGTAAGTAATATTTTCTACAATAGTTTTATATCTAGTAATTTTGTCAGCAAGTTCTTATTTTTTTTCTTAAAAACATCAAAGTCCTCAAGTAATGCACTGTGTAAATATAGGCTATGTGAGAACTGGGGAATTGATCCAGCAGTCAATAGTGCTTGCGCTCTTGCAGAAGACTCAGTTGTGTCTCACAGAACCCAGACTGGATGGCTCACAACTGCTTTTAGTTCTGTCTCCAGGTGTATCTGATGCCTCCTGCCTGCATAAGCCCCTCAACATGCATAAAGCCACACAGACACAAACACACACATGCTTTAAAATAAAGTAAAAAAATATAACTAAAACAATTAAAAATGAAAATACAATTACAGAATTAAACTAAGTCTGCCAGTAATGTTAAAAATTAGTCCAAAGTTAATGTAGCAACAGTTTTAATTTGAGTACTTACATTAGAAAAATACTTGTTGACTTTTTCCTAGAATTTAATGATTATTGAACCCAAGGTATTGTCATTAAAATCCTCATTGATGGAAATAAGGAACAATTTAGTAATTGTTTAGTCTTACACATATTTTAAATAATTATCATGAGACCAAACACTGGAAGCTCATCTATATATATCTGACAATGTGATATATAACATACTTAGCTTATTTATATATTTTGCATTTTGAAACAGGGCTTCTCTGGCTTTTCTGAAACTTTATTTTTAGACCAGGCTGGCTTCAAACTCAGAGATCAACCTTCCTCTGCATCCCAGGTTTGAGTAAAGACATGTGCCACTATGCCCGGCTAACCTTATTTAGTTTAAATAGAACAGTAAGGCTTTCAAAATAGTCATAACATAAAATGTATAACAATTATAAACATAGGAAGACATTTTTGTTGTTGTTTTTTTTGTTTACTTTTATTCCCTAGATAATTTTAGCAGTTAATTTCTGTTATCTTTATTGTTAAATTATAATTTAATTACAAAATTCCTCCTTTGTGTTCCCTCACTCCCAAACCTTTTCTTTCTCCATGCTTTCCTTCAAATTTCTGACCTTTTTTCTTTCTATTTTTTTCTTGTGTCAATTGATCAAAGATGACACCAATGTACAAACAAAAATGGATGGGGAAAAGCCCAAGAGACCTTAAACCTATGTAAAAAACTACAGGCAACAGAGGAAAAGCAGGAGCTGGGAAGGTGTTCTTCCCCAGTGAAAACACACCAATTGGTTATCTTTTGCCAAATGTCATCCTGAGGACATTAATATAAATAACTTTATTCATACTCAACAGGTTATATTTATACAGGGTGTTTAAGCTTCACTTTTCTCATTGGTAATGTCAATTAAGCTTAAAATATCTACTTTCAGACAATAAAAAATACATTTACATATGATAGCAGTAAGCACAGGCATAGACTCAGATAAAAAGAACAATATCACATTACAATATGAAAATTGTCTGTATTTATCATGCATGTGTATTTGAAAAAATACACACACATAGACACACACACACACACACACACACACACAATATCCTTCAAATTTTGAGACAGATTTTTAACATAGGTAAATGACTTATTTGAAAGTTATGAAATGCTGCTGGATAATTTATAGAATTTTTGACACTATAGCTTAAGCCATTTTAATAAAGGTTTATAGCTCATAAACAAACACTGAAACATATTTTCTATCCAGAATTAAATGAGGCTAAAGAAATTTAAAGCAGTGAGTTCAATAAGGAGGGAGGAAACAAATCAAGACCACAGGTAGGACACTCTGTAAACACTAAACTTAAAGTAGCCAGAACTGCTGGATTTAATTAAATTTGAAAATCCCACTTTGATCCAAAGTGCCCCATACAGACAGAACAGGTTGATGGAATCAATCATGGCTTTTAGTTTTGATTAAATGAAACTTCTCTGCACAGGTTCAATTGAAAACAATCAATGCAGTTAAAATAGTTTATAATTAACACAAAGTTTCCTGAGATATACTGCTTATATGTAAACATATAAAACATTACTTACCTTGAGTGTAAACATAAGCCAATACTTTGAGGCTAAAACTTGTTTCTTTCATATAACAGAGGCTCTCACACCAGTTGTGTGAGTCTTAGTAACAGCAAGTCTCCATAGAAACAAAGTTGAAATCTCCAATCCACTATTATGAACAGAAACAGAATTAGCTGCCCAGTACCTATATTTTTAGACTTTTCTCTTAGCTGTACAATAACCATGGGGTTCTTTGTTCAAATACAGCTTGAAATGTCAATATTTTCCTCAGGATCGGAAGTGGAAATAGAATCCTCTGCCTCAATATAAACATTTGATTCGCTTTTTCTTTAGTAATTTTTTAAGTAAGAAAGAGTACCTCCTTTATATATTAGCTGAATGCATATAGTTAGACTCGTTAAATTAAACCATGTTTGGCTAGGTTTAAATCAGATATTAAATCTTATTTAAGGAAATAAAGTTATTTCTTATTAGGAGAAAATTGCTCAAAAAGCTACCAAATTTTGTATAGCTCCATGTGGCATACAGAACCTTAAATATGTATTTTTAAGGTCCTAAAAGGTATTCAGTGGACATCTAGATACAGAGTGAGCAGTAGTCTGAAGACTTTACACAGGTTTCTAACAGTATATATCTTGGTGCTAAATCTGTTTCTGGCTCATAATTTACATTAAGCTATAATTGTCCAGATGAAACAAACAATCACTCAAAATTGAGGCAGAGAAAAAAAATGTGTCTGTTTTATATTTAATTCACTAATACTGCAGAATATAATATTTACATATTTTTACTGATTAATTCTTTTCAGCAGGTTGATATGTGGCAAAGTTAGGAAAAGATCCCAAACCAATTTTGCTTCTGACATCAATGGCAAATTTAAATGCTTACTTGGATTGATTTGAAGGTTAGTAAAATATTCTCAGAACCCTCTGACCTATGTTAAACTTATAGGTCAGTATTTCTATAGATAAAAAAATATTACAATGGACCAAAGAATGAGTAACACAAAAAAATGTAGGGATACTCAGGGTGCAGGTTTTCTGCTAGTGGAGCATCAGATGCATTCTGTTCCCGGCTCATTAAGTTGTTTCAGTACCTTTTTGCTACTTTTTCTCACTACCCATTTGATTTTTCTTTTGTTTTTACAGTCTCTATTGACTCTTTCTCTTTCATGTTTTATTTTTAAATTCTGATGTTAAATTTCTCACCATTTCTTTCTACTTAATTTATACTTTAGGGCAGTCACTCTTCATTACCAGCTTCTGATGATCATGCAATTAGTGTCTATCACTCTTGATTAATGACTTTCTTTATAACTACTTCACTTAGAAAAGTTATTATTTAAATTTATACTAGCAAAGAGAAGACAGTTGAAGCTAAGGACATAAAATGGAAGTACAAATATATTAAAAATAACAGTAAACACAGAGAAATTCAAACTTTCAATGTATCTTTTGTTAATTTTGTTTGTTAACAATTTCAAAAATGGTTTATTCTCACCATTACCTCTTTTATTGTCCCTTTTATCAATTTATATGTCCTTCTTTTTAAGTCCTCTTGCCTATGCACAATCATGTCTTTTGTTTGTGTGTGTGAAATCCACTGAGCTTAATCAGAACTTTGCTACTATCCAAAGGAGAATGATTTGCTAATTAGTGAGCACACAACTGAAGACACGTTCTATGGTTGAAATGTTATTTTCGCAAGGAAGTTGGACAACACTCTTTTGAGTCTATTAAAAACCAAAAAGGTTAAATATGGCAATGTCCTTTAAATTAATATACAATGCAAAAAGAACTTATATATTAATTACTGAGGAAGGTAAAAAAAAGTTTATAAATAAGTAATTTAAATGTAATTAACCTTAAATATTGGCAATCAGTTGAAATAAATAAAATAATAATACATTTATTTATATCTGTTCTAACAAAAACAAATTGATGCATGTAATCTCATGTGATACATTTTATAAACATAACTTTAAGTACTCTTGTTCACTATGTGTAACAATGTTTTTAATAGTGTAATTTTGTTGTTTAATCAGTTACATATTAACTGAGAGAGAGAGAGAGAGAGAGAGAGAGAGAGAGAGAGAGATTAAAAACTCTCGTGAATGTCAGTATTAATCTCAGTGGAATTTCTAAGTAATGCCTTTCCTTATGAACAATGAGGACATGTGCTCTTATATTTCTATATCCCCAAGGGCATCTCACAAAGGTTACAGTTCATGTCTATTATTGAAGTTTTGTGGAGATAAATACCTGTGCTCCTTTCAAAGACCAAGATAGATAAGTATGTCTGTCAAATTGTACTCAGACTCTGTCAGAGTGAAGCATGACACACTCTTTCAGTCTCTGCCCTCTGCTTTTCCCTTTCTATTCTTTATGTGCAGGCTGCCTGTGAAATGTGTAGATACTCTGAACTGCTGATGATAGGGAAATTTAACAGTGCAAACTGCTTCTCACTCTAAGTTTACAATGTCAGAAAAGCAAGCATTTAGAGTCTTCTAGCACAGAAATTCTCAACATAATACTGTCTTGTGAGGTCTAAGGTGACGATGTGTAAGGATATAAGTTAAATGCATAGATTTTACAGCAAAACCGGATCCCTGAAGTTCAACAATGATGTTCAGGAATTAGGTCTCCCATTGTGAATGAATCAAATGAGTCTGCCTAAGTAGCCAAAGATGACTATTTTTTTGCAGTTCTTCTTCCATACCTTTTGGAGGGTCTAAGACTATGAGTCATCACAAAGAAAGAATGCATAACTATGTTTGAATGAATATGTGAAAGTAAGAAGTTATACAATCCATGATTATTTTAGGAGACAAAAAAGGGGACCTGAAAATAGTGATATCGTGAAAATGAATGGGAATACAGCTAACTAAATTATCATCTGGAGATACTTTCAGGATCTGACAATGGGGGGGGGGAATTAGGGAGCTGCAGCTGTGGTGTCCCCAGGGGTTTCCACGCTGTGGCTGGTCCCACATGTAGGAGGAACTCTATGGTTCCAGAGGCCTGGAGGCTTTGGCAGCGGCAGGCCCCAATGACATGAGGAAATCCTTGGTTCCATAAGGGTTTATTGTCATGGCAGATGGTGGATGGATCTAGGCGTAACTCCTGTAAAACTCAGGGCAGTCCCGAGCTATATAGGGAGTGAGAAAGGGGGAGGATCTGGGGAGGATCTGGGGAGGTCTGGGGAGGCATGCTTAATTTGCTCCGCCCTCTGGCCTTCATTAGTATGTAAATTCCTAGGGCCTGAAGCCTATAGTCTGGCCTATGTGACTGAGCAATGTAATTTTATGGAGACTGGACTGCTTTTCAGGACCCTGGGTTCTTGGGGCATGCTGAACTCCTGCCTGTTCTCACGCAGAGTCTCGGGGTTCTAGGCAACTGCTCAACCATGACCCAGGATACCCTTACGCAGTCTCACATGACAACATTTTCTATACAGCTTCTGCTTCCACTTCATCTGGTGTAAATTCTCAAGTTGAGAATGTCATATTATTTTTCATGTATTTGTGCATATTGACCTTTTAAAAACCTCACAATTGAATTAATGAAGCCATTTTTAAAATTTTTCAATGAACAGGCAATAGTACACAAAAGAGGACTCAGTACTTTTACAATATGCTATCATCTTGAAGGAATCAGATGAAATACTCACTAAAATAAATAGAAATTTATTTTTTAAAGTGTTATAAAAAGTACACATAGCTCTCTTAGCCTTTGTAACAAGACAGTATATATAAGAAACCTTAGTGGTTAGAAATGATGAGGGTAATTGTCAAAAGGCATTATTACTATCATTGTTATTATTATTATTAACTGTTGTTTTCCACAGGGTTTCTATAGATATTGCTGTTCTGGGACTCACTGTGTAGACAAGGCTAGTCTCGAACTCACGGATTCTCCCACTACTTCATTCTAAGTGCTGAGATTAATGATATGTATCGCTTTTCCAGACAATAGAATTTTTTAAATAAAAAAGAAGAGAGATTACTACAGACAAGGAAAACAATATCAAAAGTAAAAACATGCCTCTGTTCCTAATCCCCAAGTTATTTTTGACTAATTGCTATTATAATGTAACAATACTATCATGATCAAAGTTGTTTCATTGCCTTTGAGTCTTTCCTGTACACTTACACACACACACACACACACACACACAATATTGTGCTATTCTAAGTGTCTAGTATAAACTCAGTAATAATTCGAAACTTGGATAATAAGCTTAAGATACTAAATCCAAGAGAACATTTTTACTTACTATTAATTTAATCCTAATCTTTAAAGGAAAACTATGTGTAATGTTTCATGAAAAAATCTTTCAAAAATGTATCCTATAGTAAGCATAAAGTATTTTGTTGATCGCACACTTAAAAAGATTATAAAACTAGTCTGCATCGAGAGCTTTCAAACACACTTCCTATTGTTCTGTGTGGCATTCTAAGCTCTCAAACACAATATCAAATGCTAGGCTTGACATTCTGCCAACAGCTACTGAACAAGGGAAAACAATATTAAATTATAGGCAAGAGAAAATAGGAGAGAAACAATGAAATATTTCCTTTCTTTGCTTATTGTCAAAAAGCAATTTTCAGATTTTGTTTATAAAATATCCCAGTGGTCCAATAACACACTTTTCCCACCGAGTATTGTGTTTGACTGCATTGAGCACCTGAAAGAGGCAAAAGGGAATCCTTGCAGCTCAGGATAACCTTTATTACATCTTTTTCTAAGCCCCCTCTCTCATGCTTACAGTCCCGAAGAAATTTAGGAGGCAAAATCTGGCAGAATTGTACTCTATTTCCTTGTTTTCCTAAACTAAATGATATTGATTTCTATGCATCCATCTAATTGATTGTATAATTATATGCAAACAAAAGTAATTATCAAATGTCCATACTGTCATGGTGACTAATCAGTTTCTCTGTGTCCTGTAATTTACAGCTCCTGGAAATGCTGTGTCAGTGATAATGGTTATTAACACATTCAGCAAACGTTGAATGTTCTACATTAATGGTCAGATAACCTTTATAAATGAGAAGACTTCTACTAGATTGCTTTAATAAAACCAATAATCAATGCGGAAAGCTGTTTAAAATAGCAAACAGCTTTTAAAAACTTTTCTCTGCAACAGAGAACAGCAAATATAAACATTTGTTCCTTCTGAAGCTCACTTATAAAGATATATCTTGATCATTTGAATTCATTTGTATTAAACATTTAAAGGGCTGTATGAAATATGGCTAATGGCCCAGGATGTAACACTTATATTAACACTTTCACTGGGTGATGGCAATAGAGGATTTATTTGATGTTGTGTGCTTGTCAGGAATGACATCCTGAAGAATGGAGTCTGAGTGAAATAACAAGACATTCATGGTCAATTGAATGTACGTGAATGAGATGAGGATAGATGTCTATCTAGACATTACCTACTTTGAAGACAACAATCAATAGGATAGGTGGACTTAGGGAAAATAGTGGAATAGTCCACATGTGATGAATCATTGCAGAAAAAAAGAATTCGCCTAAGTTCTGTGTTTTGTGCTTGGTTTGAAGTCTACAAATATACAACCAAACAAGAGAATCTAGAAAGGGTGAGAATAGAAACTGAATGATGAAAATATAATTTACATCTGAATTTGGTTTTATCCAATGCCTTCAATTATAAATTTTATTTACAAAACTTTATATTGTCTCTTGTAGCCCTGACACATAGACCATACCTAAGGGAATTCCATTCAAATTCAATGTATGGTGAACGCTGGACCTTCTTAAAATTATTTATTTTACTTTTTTATATTATAATATGAATAATCCTGTCTCCCTTCATTTCTTCTCTCCAGAATCTTCCATGCTGCCTTTCAAATTTATGGCCTCTATTTCATTAATTAAAGGCAAATATGTATATAGTTATACATATTTATTATTGAATATAACCTTTTTAGTCTGGTTGTTTTTAAGAGTATATATGTTTTCTTGGTTGATAATTAAGTGTTGCTTAACTAATTGTTGTATTCCTCCCGTAGGAGACTGTTTATAGCACCCTCAGTACATACATACACACACACACACACACACAAACACACACACAGACTCAGACACAGTCACACAAATACACAAAATTAAACCAATAAACACAAGTCATATGCAATTTTAAGTAAGAAACAACCTCAAATGAGAATGAACTACATATAAATCTTATCAAAGTAGCTCCATAAATTGTGTTTAAACATTTTAATGTAGAAATTTCTTAATATATTTTGATTAAATCTTGTACTTTTTTATATTTTGTTTTTGAAATTGTAACATAATTACAATTTTACCTTCCATTTTTTCCCACAACCCTCTTCTTGCTATATTTGAATTCCTGGTATCTTTTTAAATGCTTCTGCATGTCAACACATGCTATTACAACACATAAATTCACATGCTATTACAGCTTTGTTCAGAGAAGAAAATAAACCACTAAAGAAAAGATAATGAGGAAGAGAATTCTAAATAAACAGATATTGCTATCTAGTGTAAAAATGGTCATAGTATGTGAATTATTAGTAGTCCTCAATAAAATCTGAGGAAGAATTTTGTTCATTAAGCAAAGCACTCTTCAAATTTGTAGAATCAAAATGCACTCAAAATAACAGGAGTCATTACAGTATCAACACTGAGTAAGAGCATTGCTGAATGTGTAGTGTAGGATTTAAACTGTGTCAAAGGGAAGCACCATCAAAGCAGTATGTGCACAGATGTTTAGAACACTCACAGCACAGGAGGAGACAGTCCAGAGAGAGCTTCAGTACTTGTATTTAATAGACTGAGTAATAATTTGGGACAAAGTGAGAGAAAAATACACTTATATTTTTCACCTTAGTCAAAGGACAACTCAAAATGTGCAAAATAATGAACAAGATATATGAAACTTCTAGTAGAAATATAAATAAAATACCAGACATGTGAGTCTTATTAATGTGTTTTTAAATATAACACCAGCCTTTTAATTTTGAACTAAATCAAAATTAAGATTAAGTTAAATCAAATAGCTATTGAACAAAGATTTAATGAGTAGAGTGAAAAGACAACCTTTTGAATGAGAAAAATATATCTATGAATCAAAATCTGTTTGTTATTAATATTTAATAAAACAAAGCAAAGTCCAAGAGCAAAATAAATCTTAATAAATATGAAAGTTTGTGAAATGATATTGACAAACAAAGATGTGAGGGACCCACGAGTATGTGAAACTGTGTTCCCTATCGTTGTTCATTGTGAAAAGAAAAATTACAATGATGGAGCACTTTATAATTCTTGAAGAAAGTTTCATGGATCATAAAAGAGAAGAATAATTAGAGAGGATATGGAGAAGAAAAAATTCACATCATAGTTCATGGGAGTGTAAGCAGGCATAGTCATATAGTAAAAACTCTAATGATATTTCTCAAAAATACTACCACCATGTGATTCTAGAATCTCCCTTTGAAGTGTGTAATGAAATAAATAAATTAGTATATTAAACAGACATATATGATATATGCATTGGAATAATAATCAGTACAAAAAGAAATATATATATATATATATATATATATATATATATATATAACTAAAGTGTGCAATGCTAGGACAATGATGATAATGATGGCAAAAGCTAGTGTGAAGAATCAACCAATGTCTGATTTTATTTACTTAAGGCCCACTCCAAGAGACATAATCCATAATCAAATACTACTTGAAATAAAACAAAACCAAAACAAAAGTGCCTCTTACTGTTTTCCTGATACACACATAGTTTGTGCCCTATTTCTGCCCTCATCAGAGAAACTTACTCTTGAAGCAGATGGTTAAAAATGCAGAGACACACAAACAGACATTTTAAAAAGAGAGAGACATTGGAACAACGAGCTCCAAACGGAATATCAATATCATATCTCCCACCTCAGACCTAAGGCAGAATGAGTGTAAGTGGCAAATTGGATAGAGGATACAAAGAGAAAAAAGCATAATAAAGCAAATGAGCAAAACTTCTACGAATTCATAGAGATTGAAGCAACAACCAGGGGGCCTGCACAAGTCTACATCAGGTCCCCTTACATATTATAGTGTTCAGTTTAATGGTTTTATGGAACTCCTGAGCGTGTGAATAAGTGGGTCTCTGATTCTTCTGCCTTCTCTTCTGTCCTTTTCCTTCTATCGGTGTTCCTTATCTAATTTTGAGGTGATATTTTTGCTTATTTCATAATATTTTAGTTTGTCAAGTTTGGGTGGTATCTATTCGAAGCCTGTTCTTCTCTAATGAAGTGGATCTGGATGGAAAGTAATGTGGAGAAGAATTGGAAGGAGCAGAAGGAGGGGAATCTAATCACAATACGTTGTATAAGAAGAGAATATTTTAGTAAAAGAATCAGTAGCAAATGCTCAGTAAAGACAAGATAAAAACGTCAACATTTTTAACAACAAAGGAAATGCATACTTAATCTACATTGAGATCTTTCTATTCCCACAGTCAGAATGGCAATCATCAAGAAAATAGAAACCTATGTACAGATGCATGGAAAAAAGACAATTTATATATTGTTGGTGGGAATATGAATTGGTTGAACTACTTTGAAAGTATATTTGAAATTTCCTGTAAAGGAAAGCTTAAAAAAATAAAAATAAAAAATAAAGTTGGCACAAGATTAACTTACTGCTTCCAATTTTATGTGTAAAGAACTAAAAAACAGCATACAGCAGAAACATGGATATGCTTCCAATATTGCTACTCATGACAGCCAAGTGCTGGAATCAGCTTAAACACTCTGTAAAGAATGACTGGATGAAGAAAATGTAACACACATATGTTTGGCCATGAAAGAAAGCATGATGATTCTAGAAAAATGAATGAGAGTGGTAACCATTATGTCAAATATAAGCAACATTAAGAAGAATAAATTCTGTATTTTTTAACTGTGCAATGTATAAATAAAAGAAGTGAAAGTTGACTGTTCACTACTTGGAAAAATATAGGCTGTCAGAAAAAATAAAGGAGTTAAGTGAGGATAATTGGAAATTAGCTTAATTATTTTTAATTATTTTATTAAAGTATACTATATACAATAATGTCAAAATAAATTACTTTATTTGTAGTGTAAATATGCAAAACACCACAAAGCTATTAACTTTCAAAGTCACTGTAACTCTGTGAAGTTCTCTCAGTAATAGAGGAAAGTCTTGATTTATTCACTTTCACTTTCAAATTTGCTTCTGTATTTCATTCCTGCTACAGTGTTGCAAGTGAATAAAAAGTATCTCTAAAACTGTTGACAGTGCAGACAGTTAAGCACCATAGGACTCTATTGCATTCATATTGAAACATCTTTCTTTCAGTTATTAGTTTTTCAGTTTATTAATTTTTAATTGTATTAAATGAAAAATAATCTTTACTCAACTTTACACATACCACACTTAAAGTATTTGACACTAGAATCAAGATTATTTGAAGTTAATGTTAGACAATAGGCTTTACTCAAATTAATTTAACTACTTGCTATCTACAACAATTTATTAAGTATGTATTAAGATGTCCAGCTTGTACACTGATAACATTGCTATTATGCCAGACAGTGTGGTTTCATAAAAAAATTCACACTCAACAAAACATATTTTTCTCATAATGAAAAAGAGATGGTAATGTTTGCTGTGAAAAAATATTTTAACTGATAGGATTAAAAATTTGCTATGTTTCCAAATTTTGTAGCCTGAAATTTCACATAGATAAAAGATTATCCTTTAAAGTATTCTGTCTTCTGGGAATTATAGTTGCTGAAACACAAACTCAATGAGGGCAGCAGGTAACAACATACTTAGGGAAGGACACAGGAGTTAGTTATAAAATTTAAAATGAAAGCCTAACAACATACATACATGCAGCCTTATAGGGATAAAGCAGAATATGTGTGTGTGTGTGTGTGTGTGTGTGTGTGTGTGTGTGTATATGTGTGTACATGAATGTGTACATAGATATGTGGTAACAAATAAGAAAAATGATGCCTTAAATTTGAAAGAGAACATGGGGAGGATTGGAAGGATAAAAGGAAAGAAAAAATATTGCAATTATAATAAATATATAAGAAAAAAGTATTTCTTTCAAGAGCTCTATTAAAGCTTTCCCTTAAAGAATGACTAGTTTCCATGGGCAGTTCTTTACAGTCATTCTCTGAATGTAAAATTGCTACCTAAGAATTTCTGAGGTACTTGTGCCTGTGTGAGCATCATTTACTTTTTCTTTTGACTTTGTATTATTACATGTTTAATGGTAATACATACATTAAAGAAAGATTGAACCAAACTTGTTAATATAATAAAATTTTCCATAATTTTAAAGTTATTTTCACAAAGAAGAGAAAGCACTGTGAAATGTTTTCAGCTTTCATTGATATTTTATTGCTGCAAAAAAGAATTGTTATGTAAGTAGAACTTTTATAATTTCAAATCATCTGTTGCTTGAGCGATGATTACTCACTACATGCTATCTTACAAAGTGGTTGGAGAAAATGGAATTCCCTGGAAATATTTCTTTGGTGAATTTATGATGTTTTGGATAGAAGCGAATTTACTGATGAAAGGGAGACTAAAGTATAATGTTGTTGAGCTGCAAAGATATGAAAACTGTTCTGTAATAGGAATAGGATATCTTTTATTTATTTATTATTCATAATACAATATATCAACCACAGCCCTGCCTCCCTTCCCTCCTTGGATTTCTCCCTTCTCCCTTCTCTCCCAGATCCCCTGCTCCTCTGTTTTCCTTCAAAGAAGAGCAGGTCCCTGTGATGTCAACCAAACTTGGAGTAATACGATTAAGAGATGATATATTATATCTTACACTAACTATTTATCTTTTTATTATTATTAAAATTTAGAGACTCGCAGCCCAGTGGTTAAGAGTGAGGACCGAGTGTCATTTCTCTGTACTTACTCTGTGGCATCCTCCAAACCATAACTCTAGTCTCTTGAGGATTGGGTACCCTCTCTGTCCTCTGTCAATTTGTACATGTCTTCATGCTTATAAACTTACACATAAACAAATGTTTATAATTCAGAAAATTTCACAGATCAATATATGAATGTGTCTGTTACATAAATTAGAGGTCATGCTTATAAGTTATTAGACACAAATATAATAACTAGATTATTTGCTCACTGCTAAAAATTGTCATGGCATAGCTGCTTAAGAGGTTGAGCATTCTCTCACTTATATGTGGAAACTGCTGTGAAGGAACAAATGAATTCCCTTTTCTTGACTACTGAGTGGTAAATGCCTTAAAATTAGAAACCGCTGTTTTTTTTTTCATGTACAAATCTAAAAGTTGCTGATATATATTTTTTAAAAATTGTGAGAATCTTTTGACTTTTAGATGTTTAAAACTTATCTCCAAACAGAGTTCCATCAGTGTCCTGTCACCATCCATTTGTATATTTTAAGTCAAGAAAGAATCAAAAATAACTGAATACATGAAGATCAATTGCAGTTCCCATTCTATGTCCCAAGGCTTATCCTCTGATATAGAACTTAAATTTACATTGCTATACTAGTTGAAACACATTATAATAAGCCAACACATATATTTCATTATGCCTATTTTCTGATTTTTGATAAGCAAGTAGCCAATTGCTAGAATATCCTCTAAGTAGGCATTGTAATTACATTTATGCATTTAGAATCTGTCTTAAAAAATTGATGAAAACAACAATGAGGTTTATGACCAGAAAGCAATGAACAGTGTAAACATTTCAGGTGTCATACCCCATGCACATGCATCTCCATGGTCCAGCCAATGGTAGTAACTAATTTTACAAACTCATTGCTATACAAACTTAGCAGTGACTTTAAATCTTGTTGACAATTATTTTTCTTCCCTTACAACAGACAGGCAGTTGTGGTTCAAATAGAACCATAAAGAAAGGCAATTCCTAATTTCTTTCCTAGACCATAGTCATTTGAGACAATACTGAGTTTGGTACCAGTGATGCTAAGGCACCGGTGAGAGTACAGAGTCAGTTTTGACCGCCACAATTTTCATAAAAACACCAGCAAATTAGCTCCATTTATGATTCACCATTCATCTTGGCTTGGAATTTGTGTCAGAGTTTGTTATTGAAGAAGGAGAGTTACTTCTGTGAGATTAGAAAATATTACATTTAAATAACCAGAGACAAAATGAAGATAAATGAATCAAGTATAGAAAGGTTTATCCCAAGAACAAATGTGACATGTGATTATTAACATTCAGAGGGTTCCATTCTGCCACCATTACAAAACAAAACAAACAAAAATCACTACCATCAAAATATAAATCTTTTGCACAGTTTTGTTCATAAAGGAATGTTCTCTCTCTCTCTCTCTCTCTCTCTCTCTCTCTCTCTCTCTCTCTCTTTCTGTGTGTGTGTGTGACAGAGAGAGAGAGAGAGAGAGAGAGAGAGAGAGAGAGAGAAAGAGAGAGAATAATTGAATCATTGAGTTGTGGGTATTAACAATTACATAGATGTACTATGGCAATAACTGTCATTGACTATTTTGAACTTCAGATGTATACATGGATGAATACATAACTCAGTGGTATATCACTTGGCTGAAATCAGAAAGGGCCTGTATTAGATGCACAGTATATGAATGCAAAGATTTGAAAGTAGGCATAGGACCCCCATCCACCCACCCCCCAGCTCCAAACATGCCAACATAATAAAAATACAAGTGTGCTCTAAAGTTAAAATACTAATGATATCAAGTAACAAACTTCTGTATGTTCTGTTTTGTCATTCTGAATATCTGGATACTTTCATGATGTATAGTTTGTATCATGTATGAAATATATATTTTCTTTTCATTTGAAACATTTTCTCATGAACCATGTCAATATGTGGCACTGGGTTAACCATAAGATATTCTTACCCTTTAGAATCTATTTTGAACCACTGAGAATTTCATTTTAAAACCATTCATTAAAATGTCATGACTTAAGTGACTTGGGGACACCTAGAGTCACACTTTGTGCCTCAGGAATAATTTTTCTCTCTATTTCAACACTAAATTCTAGGATAGTACAGGGGATCTTTAATGCTGGCAAATCAAAGTTTTGAAAATGTGTATACTGCAAACATAAATAAGAGACAAGTGGCATCTATCTTAATTTTCCTTTTTCCCTTCTTGAACTAAGAATTTTATTTTAATGCACATGATTTTTTGATAAAAATGACTAATTTTAATACTAAAATAAAGATCAATGTGATACCCAAAGGATACAACAAAATTGTCTTAATGTCACAAATTATGATTTTAATCTCCTAGAGCCCATTCACATGTATTCAATCCATGAAAAATGTTGACATTGTGAAATGTTATGCCTGAAAATGTTGATAGTGTGATACAATATAGATACAACTACAGTGAATATGTAAAATTATGATGTCTATCAGTAAACTATTAACAGTTTTGGATTTTGTAGATGCTTATTTTAAATGTACTATATTTTTAAAACAGTAGCTATTTTTAAAAAATAAACTAATTTTTACATATTTGATATAAAGAACCATAGACGAGGTATTCTGTCTACTGTCTTCAGGATCTGGCTTCCTTAGACTCGCTAAGTTTTATTATTCTGACACATTGAACCATGTTTAGGCTACAGCATATTAAATAACTATACATATCTTTAGAGAAGACACTTCTGTTGGAAAGTTGGCAAAGTCTAAACTTCACTGAATGTTTTGGCAAAATTTGAACTGCATTATGTGAATAATTCTGGCAGTATTTATTGGAATTTTGTGAACTATATTGAGAAATCAGCACTGGCAAACAGATAGCTGGAACCATTTGCTTTTTGTAACTAGGACAGTGTATAAGCTGGAGACCACAGAAAACCAATAAATGAAGCAGGTGGGAAACAGAATCAGACCTGGAAGAATGCCAGCTGATCAGTTCCACCAAGATTTTATTATCTAACCAGGAACACATTTTGTTGATATTGAAACTTCTTCCCTCTAGATTAACTTCTGCCAACTGGATACAGTTCAATGCACATAATGGCCATAACTATACAGATGCAGGTAACTGATTGGCAATATAAACTATTCTTCTCCAAATATTTTTCTCTGCACATAACCCAAGACTATAAGATAAGCATGCAACTTCAGCTATTTTCCCAGCTCTATATGTAGGACAGACTAGAAATACATGTGTGTGCATTCTTCACAGCAAATGTGTCTTTACAATTGAAACAGCAGTCTCAGACACCAAATGCAATTACCTTACTAGTGTGAACTAATTGATTTACAAAGTTAGTTTGGCAAAATTAATACATTCTATAATAGACAGTATAATGTGGGAGGGACCAACTCATCGTCCAGAATAATTTTGTGACTATTTTTCTAGTCCCTAAAATGGAGATAGTTACATATTTATTTCTGTAGAACAAGAAAGATAAGTTGGGAGAGAGAAAAAAATGCTAAAAGTACTAGTAAAATAAGATGATGAGAAGAATGAGTTCTCATATTAGGTTAAATGAGCTCTCTTGTTAGGTTAAAGAAAGAAATGATTATTTTAAAAAGTAACTGTATAGTAAAAATTAGTTTAAGAAAAATCAGTCACTAAATTCAATCCCTAAAATATAGATTTATTTGCAGTATATGATAGGTTTAGTTACGTTGGATGCATACTATCCTGAAAACAATCCTGGTTATTATTTTTTGTTGTTGTTTTGCTTTGTTTTTGTTTTTTGTTTTTCGAGACAGGGTTTCTCTGTTTAGCTCAGCATATCCTGGAACTCACTCTGTAGACCAGGCTGGCCTTGAACTCAGATCTGCCTGCCTCTGCCTCTGCCTACCAAGTGCTGGGATTAAAGGTGAGCACCACCACTGCCCAGCCTGATCATTTTTTTTTAGTTGGATATTCTTTACTTACACTTCAAATGTTATCCCCTTTCCCTGTTTCTCCCAGGAAGCCCCATATCCCAACACCCCTCCCCCTGATTCAATGAAGATATTCCCTCACCCACTCACCTACTGCCACCTCCCTGCCCTTACATTTCACTATATCACGGCATCTAGCTTTGAGAGGATCAATGGCTTCTCCTCCCATTGAGTCACAACGAGGCTATCCTCTGCTACATTTGCAGATGGAATCATGGGTCCCTCTATATGTACTCCTTGGTTGATGGTTAATCCCTAGGGCCTCTAGGGTTGGGGGGATGTCTGATTGGTTGATATTGTTGTCCTTCCTATGGGGTTGTAAACACCTTCATCTAATTCAGCCTTTTCTCTAACTATTCCATTGAGGACCCCTTGCTCAGTCCAATGATTTGTTGAGAGCATCTGCCTCTATATTTGTCAGACTCTGGTAGAGCCTCTCAGGAGACAGCTATATCATGCTCCTGTCAGCATGCACTTCTTGGCATCCATAACAGTGTCTGTATTTGGTGACTGTATATGGGATGGATTCCAAGGTGGGGCAGTCTCTGTAAAACCTTTCCTTCAGTCTCTGTTCCACACTCTGTCTCCATATTTGCTCCCATAAGTATTTTTTTCCATAATCTAAGAAGGATCAAAACACCTACACTTTGGTCTTTCTTCTTTTCATACTATATGTGGTCAGTTAATTGTATCTTGGGTGTTCTGAGCTTTTGGGTTAATATCCACTTATCACTGAGTACATATCATGTGTGTTCCTTTGTTATTGGGTTTCCACATTCAGAATGATATTTTGTAGTTCCATCCAATTGCCTAAGAATTTCATGAATTCATTGTTTTTAATATCTGAGTAATACTCCATTGTGTAAACGTTCCACATTTTCTGTATCCATTCCTCTGTTGAAGGACACCTGTGTTCTTTTCAGCTTCTGGCTATTATAAATAAGGCTGCTATGAATATAATGGAGCATGTGTCCTTGTTACATATTGAAGAATCTTTTGAGTATATGGCCAGAAGTGGTATAGCTGGGTCCTCAGGTACCACTGTGTCCAATTTTCTGAGAAACTGCAAGACTGATTTACAGAGTGGTTTTACCAACTTGCAATCCCACAAACAGTGGAGTAGTGTTCCTCTTTCTCTACATCCTCGCCAACATCTACTGTCACCTAAGTTTTTGTACTTAGCCATTCTGACTTTTGGGAGTTGGAATCTCAGGGTTGTTTTGATTTGCATTTCCTTGATAACTAAGGATCTTGAACATTTCTTTAGGTGCTTCTCAGTCATTTGACATTCTTCAGTTGTCATACAGATCTTTCACTTGCTTGGTTAGAGTCACACCAAGGTATTTTATATAACTTATGACGATTGTGAAGGGTGTCATTTCCTTAATTTCTCATATTCATTTCTAAGTGCCTCCAAAAAAAAAAAAAAACTGGAGAGAGCATACACTAGCAGCTTGACAGCACCTCTGAAAGCTCTAGAACAAAAGGAAGCAAATACACCTAAGAAGAGTAGATGGCAAGAAATTATCAAATTCAGGGCTGATATCATCCATGTACAAACAAAAAGAACTATACAAAGAATCGACAAAACCAGGAGCTGGTTCTTTGAGAAAATCAACAAGATAGATAAACGCTTAGCCAGATTAAGCAGAGGGCACAGAGACAGAATCCCAATTAATAAAATCAGAAATGAAGAGGGAGATATAATGGAAACTGAGGAAATTCGAAAAATCATCACATCCTACTACAAAAGCCGATACTCAAAAATTGAAAAATCTGGATGAAATTGACAGTTTTCTAGACAGATAGAAGGTGCCAGGTTTAAATCAGGATTAACTAAACTATCTAAACAGTCCCATTAACCCTAAAGAAATAACAGCAGTCATTAAAACTCTCCCAACCAAAAAAAAAAGCCCAGGGCCAGATGGTTTTAGTGCAGGATTCTATGATACCTACATATAAATCCTAATAACAATATTCTTCAAACTATTCCACAAAATAGAAACAGAATGAACATTACCCAATTCATTCTATGAAGCCACAATTACCTTCATACCTAAATCACACAAAGAACCGAAAAAAAAGAGAACTTCAGTCCAATTTCTTTTGTGAATATTGATGCAAAAATATTCAAGAAAATTCTTGCAAACCGAATCCAAGAATGCACCAAAACAATCATCCACCAAGATCGAGTAGGCTTCATCCCAGGGATGCAGGAATGGTTCAATATGTGGAAATCCATAAATTTAATTCACTATATATACAAACTCAAAGGAAAAAAACAAACCACATGATCATCTCATTAGATGCTGAGAAAGCATTTGACAAAATTCCAAACCCCTTCATGGTAAAAGTCTTGGAAAGAACAGGAATTCAAGGTCCGTAACTAAACATAGTTAAAAACATTATTCAGCAAACCAGTAGCCAACATCAAACTAAATGGAAAGAAACCTGAAGCAATCCCACTAAAATCAGGATCTAGACAAGGTTTCCCAATCTCTCCCTACCTTTTCAATATAGTAATCAAATTCCTAGCCAGAGAAATTTGACAACAAAAGGAGGTCAAAGGGATACAAATTGGAAAGAAGAAGTCAAAATATCACTATTTGCAGGTGATATGATAGTATAATTACGTGACCTCAATAATTCCACCAGAGAACTCCTAAACCTGATAAACAATGTCCACAAAGTGGCTGGATATAAAATTAACTCAAATCTGTAGCCTTCTTCTACTCAAAGAATCCTGATTATTTTTACAATATTATTCTTCTGAATCTAATAGAATAAATTTTCTTCGGAAAATATATTCTTCTCTCATACAATATGTCCCAACCACAGTTCCTTACCCTCCATTCCTCCAAACTCCCTGTCAACTACCTTCTCCCCAAGATCCACACAGTGGATCCATCAGTTTCTAATTTAGAAAAGAGAAGTTATCCAGGAGATAACAGCCAAACAGGATAAACCAAAATACAAGACAAAGCAAACTCCCTTATATGGAGTCCAGAGAAGGCCATTCAATAAAAGGAAAAGTGTCCCAAGAACATAGAAACATGTCAGGGGTATACATGGTCCCACTTTTTAGGAATCCCATAAAAACCCCGACTTTATAGATACAACATATGTGCAGAAGGCCTGGTGCAGGCTGAGTTTTAGCTGTTTCAGTCTCTGTGGGACTGTAGGAGACCTGCTCAGTTGATTCTGTGGACCATTTTCTCATGATTTCCTCCACTGACTTCTATGTTTATTCCTACTCATCTGTGATGTTCCACGTATCTCCAAGAAGAGGGGCATGACAGACACTTTCTATTTAGACTCTTTCTCTACATAACATCTGCCTGCATGTCTCTGCCACCACTTTTGTCTATTGCCAAGAAAGCCTCTCTTAAGACTGCATAGGGCACCAATCTATGAGTATAGCAGAATACTACATGAAGTCAGGACAAAGTGCAGGAGTTGGCTTTCTCCACAGAAGTCACAGAGATCAAACTCATGTACATAAGCTTGTTGACAAAAAACTTAATTTGCTAAACCAAATCATTATTCATTCTTTGTTTTATTTTTTAATTTTTTAGATCTTTAAAAGCATTATCATCTATCATCTATCTATCTATCTATCTATCTATCTATCTATCTATCTATCTGATTTTTCAACATAGGATTTCTCTATGTATTCTTGATTGTCCTGGAACTTGCTTTGTAGACCAGGGTGGCCTGTAACTCACATAGATTCCAGAACTGTGTTTATTGATTTTCTTGGGTTTTTTTGTTGGCTTGTTTGTTTGTCTACTTATTTGTTTGAGTTTTGGCGTACTTCACTATTTTTAATTATTGGGTAATCTAAATACTCCTCAAATATATTGGCCTTTGATGGTAAGATTATTAATTTCCGTTGATGTTTTTTACTTCATTTTGAGCAAATATTTCATGTGTAAAATGACTCCACACTCTTCTTTTTCCATTGAAACAAACACAGCTCTGAATAGTAGAATATTTTTAGTGACATACTTGTCGTGTACCTTAGAGAATTATGTAGACAAGTATAGCATCATTTTAGTTGTGCTCATGAATGGTTAATATAAATTCTTCTGAACCATACCTGGATGGATCTATGTTATTTTCAAAACAGGAAAGTTTTCTGGTGAAATGTCCTGTATTTGTTACACATTGCCCTTTGCTATCTAATTGGCCTCACTTGATGACACACACAGCTTGCTCTTAAGTCTGTGATAAAAGAATACAGCAGAGAAACAGCATCAACATAAATAGAGGTGGTTAAAATGGGTTGTAAGTAGATGTTGGCTTATAAAATTACAAAAACTGTCAGTTTTATATTCCACAAAGGCAATGCTCAGGTAGTATGTTGGGCAAAAAATAGATAGGAAACTCAAAAAACATGTATGATCTGGAAAGCTGTCAATCAGGGAGAATCCTCATACTTGGAAGATAGTCAACTCTAAGTGTGTAAAGTTGTATGGATAAAATAAAGTTATTAAACTTATTGCACATTAAGTCTGCTTTAAAATACTGTCTCAAAAACATACAGAAGCCAGGCTGTGGTGGCGCACACCTTTAATCCCAGCACTTGGGAGGCAGAGGCAGGCGGACTTCTGAGTTCGAGGCCAGCCTGGTCTAAAGAGTGAGTTACAGGACAGCCAGGACTACACAGAGAAATCCTGTCTTGAAAGGCCAAAAAGAAAAAAAAAAAACATACAGAATAAAACTTAATGCAAATTCCTGACCACTCCATTTACATTAAATTTAAAATACAAAATTCATTACTACTGAAACAAAGATGACAAACGAAAAAGTAATCTCTTCAATTACATTAATTAAAAAGTCAGTTTATGTGTTAATTTAGGAGATGAGCTCTCTTATTGCTGAGGCTCACCCATTCGATAACATTTCTGATTTGTTATTTTACCCTAATGTTTACATTAAAAAAAAAGAAATCAGCAGAAAGGATGGAAACAGTCAACCTTAGGAGGTAGAAAGTTGGGGAACGCTCTATAATGCACCAGACACCTGAGAGGTGAGAGATTCTCAGGACTCAAAGGATGGGACCTTAGATGAAATGCCTGACAGTAGGGAGAGGGAACTTATAGACCCCACCTCCAGCAGGAAGACAGGAATAAAGTGAAGGAAGAGGTTGCCATTCCACAGTCAAAAACTCTGACCCATAATTGTTCCTGTCTGAAAGAATTGCAGGGATGGGAATGGAGAGGAACCTGAGGAAAAGAAGATTCAGCAACAGGCTCAAAGTGGGATCCAGCTCAAAGGGAGGTCCCAAGGCCTGAAACTATTAGTGAGTCTATGGAGTGCTCATAAAAAGGGACCTATCATGACTACCCTCCGGAAGACCCAACAAGCAACTGAAAGAGTCAGATGCAGATATTTGCACCCAACCAATGGACAGAAGCTGCTGACCCCTGGGGTTAAATTAAGGAAAGGCTGGAAGAAGCTGAGGAGGATCAGCCGTCTCAATTAATCTGGACCCCTGAGATCTCTCATCACTGGACCACCAACCAGGAAGCCTACACCAGCTGATATGAGGCCCCCAACACATATATAGCAGAGAATTGCCAGTTCTGGGTTCAGTCAGAGAATATGCACTCAACCCTCAAGAGACTGGAGGCCCTATGGAATTTAGAGGTTTGAATAGGTGGAGTGTGGGTGGTTGGGACATCCTTAACCTCCTGGAGATGGAGGAGTGGGGAGGAGAAATGGAATGTGGAACAATTGGAGGGTGAATGGTGGAGTGGGGGGAATCTGGAGTTTAAAACAATGAAAAAATAAATAAATAAATAAATAAATAGTTAAAAGGAAAGAAAAGAAAAAAGAAAAGAAAAGAGATAAGAAAAGAAAAGAAGGAATCACAAAGCTCTCTTGGTTCAAAATGATACACAAAAGTAAGTTGGGTGAATTCTTAAACATTTAGAGTTTATTCTAAATATTTGTTTTATTCTCTAGCTCCTCCATTGGGGTCCCCATGATCAATTCAATGGTTAGCTGCGAGCATCTGCCTTTGTATATGTCAGGTCCTGGCAGAGCCTCTCAGGAGGCAGGTATATCAAGCTCCTGTCACCATGCACTTCCTAACATTCATAACAGTGGATGCATTTGGTGAGTGCACCTGGAATGGATCCCCAGGTGGGGCAGTCTCTGGACTGTTCCTCTTCCAATCTCTGTTCCACACATTTACTCTGTATTGGCTCCTGTGAGTATTTTGTTACTCTTTCAAAGAAGGATAGAAGCACCCACACCTTGGTCTTCTTCTTGGGCTTCATGTGGTCTGTGAGTTATATTTTGGGTATTATGAGTTTTTGGGCTAGTGTCCACTTATCAATGAGTGCACACAATGTGTGTTCTTTTGTGATTTGGTTACCACAATTAGGATGATATTTTCTAGTTCCATACATTTGCATAAGAATTTTATGAATTCATTGTTTTTAAAAGATGAATAGTACTCCACTGTGTAAATGTTCCACATTTTCTTTATTCACTCCTCTGTTGTAGGACATCTGGGTTCTTCCCACCTTTTGCTTATTATAAATAAGGCTGCTATGAACATAGTGGAGCATATGTCCTTGTTATATGTTGGAGCATCTTTTGGATATATGCTCAGGACTGGTATAGTTGGGTCCTCAGGTATTGTTATGTCCAATTTTCTGAGGAACCATCAGACTGATTTCCAGAGTGGTTGAACCAGATTACAATCCCACCAACAATGGAGTAGTGTTCCTCTTTCTCCACATCCTCACCAGCATCTGCTGTCATCTGAGTTTTTAATCTTAGCCATTCTGACTGCTTGAAGTTGAAATCTCGTTGTTTTGTTTTGCAATTCCCTGATGGCTAAAGATGTTAAACATTTCTTTAGGTGCTTCTCGACCATTCAGTATTCCTCAGTTGAAAATTCTTTGTTGAGCTCTGTACCCCATTTTTTTAATATGGTTATTTGATTGTTTGGAGTCTAATTTCTTGAGTTCTTTGTATATTTTGCATATTAGCCCTCTATCAGATATAGGATTGGTAAAGATCTTTTTCCAATCTGCTGGTTGCCGTTTTATCCTATTGATACTGTCCTTTGCCTTTCAGAAGCTTTATGATTTTATGAGGTCCCATTTGTCAATTCTTGGTCTTAGAGTATAAGCCATCGGTGTACTGTTCAGTAACTTTTACCCTGTGCCCAAGTATTCGAGGCTCTTCCCCACTTTCTTTTCTACTAGTTTCAGTATATTTGGATTTATGTGGATGTCCTTGATCCACTTGGACTTGAGTTTTGTACAAGAAGATGAGTTTGGATTGATTTGGATTTTTCTACTTGCTGACCACCAGTTGAACTAGCACCATTTGTTGAAAATGCTCTTTTCCACCGAATGTTTTTAGCTCAGTTGTCAAAGATCAAGTGACCATAAGTATGTGGGTTCATTTCTGGGTCTTCAATTCTATTCCATTGGTCTTCTTGCCTGTCTCTGTACCAATACCATGGAGTTTTTATCACTATTACTCTGTAGTATAGCTTGAGGTGAGGGATGATGATTTCCCCAGACGATCTTTTATTGTGGAGGATAGTTTTAATATGTGTGTATGCATATGTGTTTTTAGATATTGATTTGTTTGTCAGGACAAGTGCTTGCAGAAAGCTCAGGTGTTGAGTTCCTTGGATCAGGAGTCACAGGCTAACATAAGTGCTGCAAGCTAAACGCCAGTCTTCTGGAAAAACAGTGTACCCTTATCCACCTTAGACGTTCTCCATTTCAGGTTTTTTTTAAAAAATAAGTATTCAGATTTTAACAATAATGTTTGAGGTTGAATTCCTTTAACATTAAGAAAAAAAATGTAGTGGGTCTGCCAATGCTGTACTTATAAATTGTTTGCTTAACTACATGTGACTATCACATTTTCTTAATTAGAGGGTTCAATTTTTCTTCAGATGAGTGGAAGAACATATACTTTCATTTATTTAGGAATTTTGCATGTAGCCAGTGTATCAATTTACTGACAGGCAGCCCCCTTAATGATTCCTTTTTCTTAACCTCAGTAAGAGTTTATATTTATCGAAATCACTGGGGCAAAAAAAAAAAAAGAAGGTAGTGAGTTCATTAAAAATTTCAGGACATCATATGCATAGCATCTTAAAATATGTTTAAAATGTAGGAAAAACTTGAATATTTAACAAAAAGTTACTTTTTTGTTAGCAAAAGTTCAGACTTTGAAGTCAGGGATAGAAATGAGCTTTTAATCCAGAACACACGTTTCTTGCCTCCAGGAGAGAAGAACTCAGACCTATTTTAAATCAATTCTGTGATGAAATTTCCCATTAGAAAGTTAAGTTTGATTTCTTCTATGACTTCTTCTATGCTCTGGTGGCTATATTTTCTAATCATGAGGGGAATAATATATATTTTCATTACATCTTTAGTGTATCAGTCCTTCCTTATCACTCACTGACAGAACCTTCTCACATGATCCAAACTAGTCACCAGGTGATAGAATGGTCACAAAAGTTCTCAAGGTAATTAGTTTATGTTAAAGCATTCTGTAAAACAGACACGTTTCAGGTAAATTCAAAAGTATTAATTGCTGAGTTGATGTCTATATTTTTAATCGATCGGTAATACACGTATTCTTTGATTTTAAATTTTAGATGTAAACATTTCAAGGATAATTTTCATAATTTAATGTAAACAAAGTGTATAGATAACTTTATTGAGAACTGGAATACTTGAAAGGGATGGTTAGTCACTGAAATTATTTCTTAAGTTTTCATAATTCAACTATTGACATCCTAATTGGATGCCTATTCTCCTCTCTAGAAAATAAATTATTTTCTGTGAGTCATACAAGTATATCTTATGACTGAATATTTAGAAAATATTTAAAAAGTCACCATTAAATAATTTTATTACACAAATAATTTATTTTATGACATACTCTTCTGAGTGTAATTCAGAATGCTTCTATGAGTATTTCCTCTGTCTATAGATTATTGTATCTATGATAAAATTGTTTGTATTCCAGAAAAACTTGGCCAAAGTGGTTGCAGAGCTAATTATTTTGTTTTACTCTACTGGTGTAGGAATAATAGAGATTTTTACCAACCACATGTATCAACCCACCATATATTTCACAGAGAATTATTGATCAAAGATGTTAATGACAACATGTATCCTTGTTATTAAATTCATACATCATAAATTCCTTCCTAGCATATATTTTATAAAGAAAATGCTGCAAAACACTGGATATAGACACTGAACCACATGAAGGTATAATGTCATGAAAGACCTGGTTAAGTTCTTCCTCTTTGTTTAGTGGTGTTAAAGTTTTCAGAGTATTTTAGTATCAATTGTCAATTTATAGGAATGAGATATATCACTCATGACCTGAAAAAATAATGTATAGGTATCATAAAATATTAAACTGTATTTAAACTATCACATAGAAATTATTTTCAAATGTTTTCTAAGACTAGTGTTTCTTTTTTTTATTTTATTATTTTTTTATTTTTTCTCAAATCGTAATTAATTCACACAGGGGTTATAAACACAGAAAGGCAGGATGTGGGAAAGGGAATGACACTGGAGTGTGGGTGTTCAGGGCGAATACAGATATCTTCAGAACCAGGTATTGGCTAGGTGAAGGTTCAGGGGACAATTCACTATGACTCTGCCTATGACTCGCTTGTCCTTATCTAAGTAGGTATTGTCTGCCAAGGCTACCTATTTACAAGGTCTATGGCTGCTCAGGCTTATAAATTTCCACAAAAGCTGCCTGTTGACATTAGCTTATAGCCATCTGTTTCACTGTTTTTCCACTGAGACCTAAGACTTCGTGTTAGTATACATGTATGACAGGCCTATTGCTTATTTTAGGCCTATGGCTGATTTTAGGCCTACAGTGTGTAAACAGGGCTGCCCCGACATCTCCTCCCTTCTCTAAGTATAGAAGGGCTGTGGCAATTCTAAACTTGCAAAGGCGGGGATAGAGGACTGACCTCCAATATTTGAAGGGGACCTTGTAATGGCTCCAGTCCCCATGTCATTGTCCAGTGAGGCATGAGTGCCATACCTGTCCCGATAAAACTAATGTTTCATAAACGTTCCTTTCAAGAAATGTATCCTCCTAATCATTACACTGTGAGATTGAGAAAAATAGCAAGTTTGAGAGTAAATGAATCAGAATTTTGTAAAATATTTCTTATTGTTTAATATAAAGACGAAATTAGCAGAATTATTTTTCATATATCATTATTATCATACTTTTATTTATTGAGATTATAATTGTATTATTTCTTTATTTCTCTTTACTCCCATCCAAACTTTCCCACCTTGCTCTTTTACAAATTCATGGTCTCTGTTTTCACTAATTGTTGGTATGTACATAGATATTAATATAGATGTAAATATTTCAATAGTATATATGTATATTTCATAAATATGTATTTCATATATATATATATATATATATATATATATATATATATATATATATAATAAAAACCGAGGCCCTGAATTTGTAAGAGATCAAGGTGCGAGGATTTGGATGGGAGAAAAGGGAAATAGAGAAATGATGAAATTTTAATTTAAAGTATGTATACACTTTTCAATATATAACATATACATTTATATGTAAAGTATATGGATATATGTGTGTGTGTGTGTTATAATGAAAATGATAATA
The DNA here is from genome assembly GCF_004785775.1 of Grammomys surdaster. NCBI lineage: Eukaryota > Metazoa > Chordata > Mammalia > Rodentia > Muridae > Grammomys > Grammomys surdaster. Next base: position 5,735,911 of record NW_021620966.1, on the reverse strand, counting down.
TGGAGTTGTCAGTCTTCATTGTCACTAGTGTGAAATCATGTAACCAAAACTAAACATTAGAAATATAAAACCATCATACATAACTATTAATCCAAAGATCAGGAATATAAATAGTATGGCTGAAAATGTGCTACTTTCAAAGATATGGAATCAAAACACAGTTACATCAAACTTGCACACTAGCTTAGCCAAATTAATTAGCAGCAGTGTTAGTAGCTAGAAAAAACTGCCACAGATTGCATGAGGAGGTGGTGTAAATGTGATCATAAACTATTTGCTTCATGACTCCTTTACATCCCTTTCTAAGTTCAGTACATTGTCCTATATCTTCCAAATAACTTATTTACTGGGATCTGAAATATTTTTTTTTTATTGCCACAAAACTTTTACTTAAACATGACTTAAACATGAACATAGCCATTCCAAACAACTCCTTATTTTAGACATGAATCTATGAACATCATAAGGGGTACACCAAGTTAGGTAATTAAGCTGTGTTATAAAGGGATTGATGAGTTATAGTGACATTAAATAAGAACTGAGCTTCTCCAGAGCACAATTAATGACTGGTCAGTAAATAGAATTTTGACTTTAGAAGCAAGCAAAGGCACATTAGGTTTAGACATAAAACAAAGCATGTATCACCTATCTTTCAAACTCGGTTTTGCTATAAATGACTGTCTATCTAAACACACAATGTGAAGAATCTAATGTAACATATCCATTGGAGGTTAAAGCAAAATTAGAAATTCTGGTTCAATAAAGCCTGAAACAATTATTGAGTATAGTAGTCACCATGTGAATATTTTTTCCATTAGGAAGAAGATAACTACACAAAAAATCAATTCACTTATATAGAAAAATAATAATACAAAGTTTGCAGTGGTTCAAATATGCAAGCAAAATCTGAATTTCTGGGTCAATTAAAAAATAAAAAAAAAACTTCAACATATACAAAGGTACCTCTTTCAGTGTAATGACGAGAAAGAACATATGTCCCTAGGTAAATATCCTGAGTGATCCTGAAATAGACTGGGCAAAACGATTTTAACAAAAACAAAAATAGAATCACAGATTTTATAAAACTACAACAAACAGATTTAAAAGTTAGATGTGAGAAGTTTTTAAAGATAGACTGGAAGCCACTGCCTTAGTTCATTTTCTTAGCCTTACAAGATGGAGGATGAAAAAGCAGAGAAGCCTGATACAAAGGAGAAGAAACTTGCAAGCAAAAAGGCTGGTGGTGTGGCTGCTGCCTCTGGTGCCCGGGCCGCTGGTGCCCAGTCCGCTGGTGCCCAGGCTGCTAGTCCAGCCAAAACTGGTGACCCTAAAGTTAAAACACCGAGGAAGTAGAAGCCACATTGCAACTGAAACTCTGTCCTGATTAGAGTTGGCAGGTACTCTAGATCTGCTTTGTATTACAGAAAGGCCCTGTGCAAAAGGAAATACACAACTGCCAAATCCAAGGTTGAAAAGAAGAAGAAAAAGGAGAAGGTCCTTTACCCACCCCCTATACATTTTGTAGCCCAATTTCCTTGTATGATTTCAATAAAAATCTGGGGCTAAGTCAAGTCAAGTAAGTAAGTCAAGTAAGCATCCTGACTCCCAAGTTCAAGGGCTCACTGGCCAAAAAGAACAGCTTGTCAGAATTGTATCTCAATCATATGTTTTCTTATTTGACTACCAGGTATCCCTAGTCCTTAATGACACCCAACTCTTGTCAAGGCTAAACCCTGACATCTGATGAAATTAAAGAACACTTCATTACATAAACCCATGACCAGTAATCATCAGGTTGCCAAGAACTTGAGACTAGATAGGCCATAGAACTTCATAAAAGTCAGATACTACTGTTTTATTAAATGAATGTAGCAATAAAATGACTCTTAAGTACATTCAACTATACTCTCAGATCACTCATCACCATGGAAACATCCTTCTAGAGCAGATGTGGACAAATAGGGAATACCATATCAGGACATTGCATGGGGGTGAGAGACCTTGGAACACTCAGCCCTAAATGGGGTATCTCCACAAATCCCTCCCCACAGAGCTCAGAGAAATCTGCAGAAGAGAAGGGGCACGAGTATCAGAGCCAATAGGAATGAAAAATCATCACAGAAACAATGCCTTCTAAGCACAAAATAACCGATGCACATATAAGCTCACAGAGACTGCACAGGTTTTAGCCAAATGGGGTTCAACCACTGAAAGAAAGGAATGTAAGGTAAACCTCCATCCCTAACGAAGAGGCCATCTCCAACTGACTACTGCTCAACATGGAAAATTTATCTTCTTCAAAGGAGTCTCACTGGGTATACAAAGCACATTTAGGACAGTCCCCATGACAATTAGTAGATGTCCAACACAAAGCAAACTCGGGGGATTTGTGAAGTTTTATTGCCCCATAGTTTTTTATCTGGGTTTTTCTTTTACTTGTTTTATAGGTTTTGATTTGTATTTTTATTGTATTTCTGTGTGTCCAAATGAGTTTGTGCTAGCATCTGCATTTAGATGTGTTTCCTATGCTTTTGCTTTGGCTTTCTTTTTCTGCTCACTTGTTTTCTTCTAGTCTTTTTAATGATTTCATTGTTGTATATTTATTACTATTATCATTATCATTATTGATGCCTATTTGTTTTCTAATGACAGGTAGAAACAGTCTGGTTTGGGATGCTTAGAAGCAGGGAATATTTTAAAGGATTAGGAGAAATAAAAATTATAGATTATTGCATGAATGAAAAAATCTATTTCAAGAAAGAAAGAAAGGAAAGGAGGAAGAAAAGGACGAAGGAAGGACACAAGTTGGAGAGAGGAGGGAGAAATGATGCAAATACAGGATATTCAGATACCAAATCCTTAAAATGATTTATTTAGAGTATAACCCTACTTTAAATTTAAGGACAATAATTTATTCATTTTATAGCAAAGTGATTAAAATAAATAAAAAATATTTTTAAAATTGATTACATTTCTCTTTTTTATGTGCTAAGTAATATGTTTTTTTTCAAGTCTCTCTCAGCTTCAGTATTGAGAGTAATGAACTTTATGTCTAAATTATGTCTTGTGCTATAATGTAGAAAATTACTTTGTAGTAGAGAAATAATTTGTGTTTTCTAACATATAAAAATATATCTAGTCATCATCTTTTGAGCTACAAAATATTTTTTATTAAATTGTACATGTAGAAAACAGATCGACTATAGATATTGTAGAAACTCTGAACAATATAGTCTTTATGTCCATAACATATTTGGTTTTAACACAAAAATATGAGGCATTACTATAGTTAATTTACTCTCTGGCTTAACATGCAGATAAACATACAATTATCTGAGGTCTATTTCCTCATAAAATGGGAAGAATTGAAATGTTTACAAAACCTACTTTGGTAATATAGAAATGGGATTTTAAATATGGATTCTTAAAGCATTAAGACTTTATTAATAAAGAAATTTACTGGGATAGAATGGATTTCAAAATACTGTGTGATTTGTTCTTTCAATCTGAATAAATTCATAATGAAATCATTCTCCTAGTTTACTCTGATATTATAGTATGAGTATGCTTTCTTGTCTTTATTTTATACCAGCAAAAGAAAAAAGTCTGCTTACATTCAATTGTATATTTAAAGAACAGATAAAAAAAATAAGTAGATATAGAATAAATTAATAAATAACAACAACATCTTAAAGTGCTTTTAGTAGATAGAGTGCTTTTCTATAGTAAATGATAATTATCTGATTGAGATAAATGATAACAGACTTAAGTGTACGATACACTTTTCTTGTTCAGAGATGTTTCTTCTGTGTTTACTTGGTCAGTGAAATAAAGCAGTATATGAGTAAAATGTATCTAAGATGTGGAAGGTAGGATGTTTGAAGTATTTTATTTGTATCTATAAGAGATACATGAATTATAAAAATACAAAGGATTTTATTTTCTCAATGTATGTACAAATTTTATCATGTCTGATTAAAGGGTAGTTATCTTAAATACTAAAAAATGTTTCTACATGTATCCTTCACATAAAATGTTGATGGTTATTAATCAGGACTTGTATAGCTTATATTAGATAAGTTATATAATTTTATGATTGATTTATTGTCATAGAAGCTTTCAAAATCTGTGAAATTTTTTTCTAAAATGTTAGTTATCAGTAAAGACTCAAATTACAAATTTCAAAGTGGAATCAGTGAATTCTTATAGTTACAATAGAAAACAATGTTTAATGTTATACTTATGGGCTTATAATTTGCATATAAGAATTTTATATTTATTAATAAAAATATTTGTTAATTTCAATAAAAATGTAATACTAATTCTTATAAATATAAAATGAATAGACATAACATTTACTGTTGTAAGTATTCATAAAATTATATATTTTATTTTCATTTGATGTCTGATGAGGCGAAAATAATAACTCTCTCTGAGCCTGACTCTGTCTCTGCTTCTCTTTCACATACAGCATATACATAAATGCACAAACACAATGAACAAAGAATATGCAGCCAAAAACTATTATATCATACAACATTCAAGAAGAAAACATAACTGGTGTTGTGTTTTATTAAAAGAAATAAGGAGAGAAGGAATTTGTTTGGTGGAGGTGCAGTCAGGTGTGGGAGAAGAGGGTGCTTCCGTGGGTTCATGCTGAGGTATCCCTTCCCCCTGAGGGACCAGCCTCCCGATGTTATAGTATAGAATAGAGTTTATTCAGGGGATGAAGAGGGGAGTTTAGAGGGTATTAGAGACAGAGAAAGAGAGAGAGAGCATAGAGGAGTAGAGGCTAGCCATGAGCACATGGAGAGAGGGTGGAGGGGAATAGAGGCGGGGGTGGGGTGGGATGGGAGAAACAAGAGGGCAGAGCTGGAGTAAGAAGGCAAGAGAGCAAAGAGGGCAAGCAGCCCCTTCTATAGTGAGTTAGGCATACCTGGCGGTTCCCAGGTAACTTTGAGGCAGAGCCTAGACAAAATGTTAACTGACATTTTGACATTTTAGTTTTTATTCAACCAAGAATGATGTAGACAGAAATCACAATCAACTTTTCATAATTAATTATTTTTAATTTGTAACCCATATGCTTCCTTTTTCAAGACTGAAAATCTTGGCAAATTTTTTAAAATGATAGAAAGCAAATATGCTGCAAAAAAATTACAGGAAACCAAATATCTATATTCATTTTAACGAGAAATTTAGTATCAACTGATAAGAAGTACATCACATCACGGTTTGGAGAGATTGCTCTGGCAGTACAGGCTAGGCTCACACCCAAAAGTATAAGAAGGACATATAAAATGTTAATTATTGGCCTTTACATTTATAAATTCCATTCATTAGCCATCTGTAGAATGTAGCTAGTCTGTTGCAAAGGATGATGCATATACCCTTTCCATTGTCTATGCAGGCTAGCAGATGTCACTCTGGTTAATACACTGAGTAATCATTCATGAAGGGTAATGGCCCGTTGGGTGGTGGGCAGAATGACAGAATGAGAAAGATTTAGTCCTGACCCTCCTTTCACCTTTCCACCTATTTCATGTAAATGACAAGAGGATCAGTAGATTAAAACTGCTCAGCCATCAGTCTCTAAAACTGTTTGTTCTGACTATAATTTATGATCATGGTTACATAAGCAGTGCTGCCAAATCTCCATAATTATTACAGAGATTTAACTGAGCACGGAGAATGAATGTTGCTGCAGTCTGAACCAAGACCACATATTATTACCATCAGCCTGATGAACCATTGATTTGTGTGATGAGTTTCCTACGGAAAAAAATTATAATAGCTTAAGGAAAAAAAAAAACAAACAAAAATTGGTTGTTTTAAAGTCAGAGAATTAGTTTTGCTTCTAATAAAATTATAATTTAGCCATTAATTGTGGATAAGACTTTTTAACCCACCATCTGTTTTATCAAAGACATGGTATTTCCAAAAGATATGTGAAAACAAATTAGATATGTGACGATGTGTTTATTCCTATGCGTGTGACATCCCATATAAAAATAAGATATTAAGTGTGTATCCATATGTCTAAATTGGCTGCCAAATAAGGACTGAGGATTATTTAAAAGCCTTCAATGAGTCAAAATTATCTTTATATTTAAAAAAATGTTATTTTAAATTATGTATGTGTGTCTGCACGTGGGCAGGCTTGTGTGTATGTGTAAAAGTATGTACCTGTGTGATTTCAGGTGCCTGCAGAGTCCAGAAAAGGGTGTCAAATCTGAAGTTACAGGCAATTTTGCTCTAACTGATATAGGGGTTGGAGAGAAATTTATTGATCTCTGCATTAATACTATGTACTTAACCTCTGAGACATCTCTCTAGAAATACAAATCATTATTTTAATACTTGATTGCTGAATTAATGGTTTTATTCACAGTTTCCATGGATAAAACTATAAATAACACTAGTGTTTTTCAATAGCTATTGAATTCAGACACTAATTGCAACAAATGTTGGATTCATGAGCTTAGATAAATTATTTAAATTGATTTATAATTTTTTTAGTGTGAAACAGTGTTTCACCATTACATTAGAATAACTATAGTGTTTAAATAAAATAATATGAACAGAGAATTTGATTAATATCTAATCCTTTTTAGGTTTCAATTGGCTTTTGTTTTTGTTTACTTACTCAAACTTTCCAATGAGATTACCAACATATGCAAATGAACATTTGCCTATTTGCCTAGTCAGTCAAATACAAATATCATTAAATTGCCCTTTTGGAAGATGCTCCACTGGGCATAGCACAGGCTCCTAGTTTACATAATTTAATGTATTAGAAAATGGGATTCAGATACCTACCTGAATTTAGAGGCTATAAAGGGCAGTGTGTTCTTCAGAAGACTCAGAGACATGTAAACACTAAAGGCAAGATGCTTTCCTTTCTTCTTTTTGTTCATTGATACTAATCAGTATATGTTCATGTCAGAAGTCAGTTTTTAAATCATTATTTGTTTTCATTTTATTATTTAAAACAAAAATTTTAAGTATATTTTGATCATATTCTTCCTCTCTCTCAAGTACTTCCAGATCCTCTCCCCTTTCCTACCATTTCAGCTTGAAGTTCTTTCTCAAAAAAGCAAACAACAAACAAACTGAGCAACAAAAGACACAAAGGCAAAACAAAACAAAATAAAACAAATACCACCACCCTCAAGCCAAATGAAAGCACACAAAAGGAACTGAATTGAAAAATCAAAGTCTATGTGTATATGTTTGAGTTAAATGAGAAATGATAAAAAGACGAGAATTAGATACATTATTGCGTTGTCAAAATATCTGTGAGAGTCTCAAAGACAATGCTATTGCTGATCAGTGAGAACCTGGTTTTTTAAATCTAGGCTTTGACAAGGACCTATAATTTCTTATATCCTTTCTTTTTTGTTATTTGACAAGGTGAACATGTGCTTTTAATGCACATGTTTTATTACATTTTTTATTACTTATTCATCAAAAATTAAAAGAGCTTTATATAGTTGCTTATTGTATCTTAGCTTGATTTATTTTATCAATCTGTTGGCTCTTCTGGAGGGAATCTGTAATTGGAGTGTAGGTTTTGTATTGTTTTTCCAATATATGTTTTGATTGATAAGCATTAACTTCATTGTGATCAGTAATGAAACTGAATGGCTGAACTTTTCAGAAAGTCATGTCTATAATAATCATCTGATTTCTGTTGCTGAAAGTCTGGGAAGTCAGCCATGGTGGTCTCTAGGGTGCTAACATGAACTTTGTGTTTTACACACAGGAACAGGCTTCCTTTCAGCTTAGGTGATGCTGGAGCAGTGGGGCAGGTGTGGGTGGGTGGGAGGCAGAGCACCCTCATGAAGGCAAAGGGTAAGGGTAAGGGGCAGATGGGATGGGGAGGGGTTATGAAGGGGTAACCAGAAAGGGGGATATCATTTGAGATGTAAACAACAGGAATGATTAATAAAAAAAAATCACGATGGGAGCATGACCACTGTTAACCTTATCTTGAGCAATATTCTGGGAGAAATTAAATCTCTGGGGTGAGACTTCAGAGGTATCCTTTTCTATAGAAACAGTTTCAGCAATGAGGAATTTGTGATAGTAGTTTAGAACAATTAAATCCAAAGCCTGTCAAAAAGCAACATCTTGTTCCCTTTTGTCCTTTGGGCCAAAGCATAATATGGCTTTCTTACATCTTTAATTTTCAAGCAACTATAGTGTATTTATTGTTTGAACTTGTATTTCCATTATTCTAAATTTGTGTTTTGACTCTTCCTTTTGAGTATTTAATAATAACAATGTTTTGCTTCTAATCTTAACCTTGAGAACTGGCAGAAAGCATTTTGTGTCTGCATTACTGCAGTGTTCTCCTGGTTCACATTCCTTCATAAAGCTCATTTTATTTCACTGTTAGGTGTGCTTTCTGCCTTCCTGTGTATAACTTTACACTAATATTAACATTTCTCACTTTTTCTTATCTAATAATCATTAATTATATATTTCTGAGATTATAATTACCAGTTCAGCTTTGCTTTACATTCCTCTAAACCCTCCCCATGCCTCTCCCCACTCTCTTTCAAATTCCCCCTTTTAATCACTGTTTTACATGCATACCATGCATACCACTGTGTATGTATACACAGCAATATATATAAGATTATTGGGTCAGTCTTTACATGCTCGTTTGTTTATTTTCCAGGTCAGTCTGCTGTGAATGTCCCCGAATAAGGCTATTCCTCTTGGTATCAACATTCCTTTGTTGTTTGAATTTTACTTATTCTCTTTTTTATGGAAAGATCTGGGCAATCCCACAGAATCCAAAATATACTATTTTTTATCTATTTGTTTTAACCAAATCTGTATTTTTAAGCTTTTCTTTGTTGTTCAGCTATATATTTCCATTCTACACATGCCTCCAAATTATTAATTATTTTAAATAATTTCTTTATGTCATGTCCTTTAATACAATATTGCTAAACAAACGTGATACCAAGGCAAGCATCACCTTTCATATTTTTGATGTCTAATGGAATGCTATTCTTCTTAGTACTCTTCAAATGTTGCTGAAGAAATAATATCAATTATTACAGATATATGTAACCTATAGTTTAAATATTTAATTGTATAAGCTTTACAAAATCCACTAGTTACATTAAAATATGATTTCTATTTTCACTGTTTATAGCTGTATTTAGACTAAAATATATTAAAAACAGTATTGCAAAATAATATAACAAAATTTTATGAATATGTGTCCCTGCAGCCACCCTCAAAAAGCTAAACCACTATATTTTCATTGATCTAAAACAATGTCCATTTCCAATTTGCAATTTTTTTTACCAGAATTTTGTCCAAGAAGTATTTGTTCTGCTGTCATTTTACATTACATGGATGATATGAATATTTTCATTCTAACTGAAATATGGATAAAATATATATTGCCATACTTCATACAAAGATAATGTCAGTAATAGTATAATACATATATAAATATAAATATATAAATATAATTATAAATATATATAGTCATATATATATTTACATATAGTCATTCTTTCATTCTTTCTAATGATAAACAATATTTAATTATATATAGATATCATTGTATGTAGATATTTTACTCATAATCAGCATGCCAAGCCTTGGTAATTTTAAATATAGTATCTATGAATATTCATTTTTTATTTCCCACTTATATTATTTATATCATGTCATTTTAATTTTAGAGCCTCAAGATGCACCCATGCACATTTAAATTTATTTATTTATTTATTTATTTATTTATTTATTTATTTATTTATTTTGAACTCCATAATTTATTCCCCTCCTGGGCTACCTTCTGACTATTCCACAGCAGTTAATAGCAGTGACTGCTTTTCCAGAAGTTCTGAGTTTCCCTTTCTAAGAACCAAAGCACCTACACTTTGGTCTTCCTTTTTCCTGAGCTTCATATGGTCTGTGAATTGTATCTCAGATATTCTGAAGTTTTGGGCTAATATCCACTTATTAGTGAGTTTATATCATGTGTGTTCTTTTGTGATTGGGATACCTCATTCAGGATTAGTTTTTGTAGTTCAGTCCATTTGCCTAAAAATTTCATGAATTCGTTGCTTTTAATAGCTGAGTAATATTCCATTGTGTAAATTTACCACATTTTCTGTATCCATTCCTCTGTTGAAGGATATCTGGGTTCTTTCCAGTTTCCAGCTATTACATATAAGGCTGCTATGAACATAGTGAAGCAGGTGTCTTTGTTATATGTTGGAGCACTTTCTGGGTATATGCCCAGGAGTGATATAGCTGGATCCTCAGGTAATACTATGTCCAATTTTCTGAGGAAATACCAGACTTATTTCTAGAGTGTTTGTGCCAGCTAGAAATCCCAACAGTGGAGGAGTGTTCCTTTTTCTCCACCTCTTCCCCAGCATCTGCTGTCACTTGAGTTTTTGATCTTAGCCATTCTCACTTGTGAGAGGTGCAATCTCAGATTTGTTTTGATTTGCATTTTCCTGATGACTAAGGATGTTGAACATTTCTTCAGGTGCTTCTCTGCCATTCCCTATTCCTCAGTTGAGAATTTTTGTTTAGCTCTGTACCCCATTTTTTGATAGGGTTATTTCATTCTCTGAATGGGAGCAAATAAAGAGACAAAGTTTGGAGCAGAGAATGAAGGAAAGGCCATCCAAAGACTGCCCCACCTGTGGGTCCATCCTATATACCGTCACCAAACCCAGACAATATTGTGGATGCAAAGAAGTGTATGGTGATAGGAGCCTGGTGTACTGTCTCCTGGGAGGCTCTGCCAGAGCCTGACAAATACAGAAGCAGGTGCTCACAGCCAACCACCAGACTGAGCACAGGGTCATCAATAGAGTCCCTATTAGAGGAGTTAGAGAAAGGCCTGGGAGAGTTCAGGGGGTTTGCAACATCATAGAAAGGACAATAATGTCAACCAGCTGGATGCTCTGGAGCTCCCAGGGACTAGACTGCTGTCCAAGCAGTGTACATGAAGGGACCCATGGCTCCAGCTACATGTGTAGTGGAGGATGACCTTGTTGGACATCAGTGGGAGGAGAGTTCCTTGGTCCTGCGTAGGGCTAGATGCCCCAGTGTAGGGGAATTCGAGGGCAGAAAGGTGGGAGTAGATTTGTGGGTGGAGGAATACTCTCATAAAAGCACGGATGGGTGGATGGGATAGGGAGTTTCAGGGGATGGACCAGGAAAGGGTATAACATTTGAAATGTAAATAAAGAAAATATATAACAACAACAACAACAATAACAACAACAATAGAGGTCTTGAGTTTAATTCCCAACAACCACATGGTGGCTCATAGCCATCTACAGAGATCTGCTGCGGCCATCTTCTGGTCTGGAGGTATAAAAGCAGGCATAGCATTGTAGACAAAATAAATAAATAAATCATTTATTTATTTGTTTGTTTGTTTGTTTTAAATTCCAGATTTTATTCCCCTCTTGGTCCACAATCTGACTGTTCCACATCCCATACCTCCTCCCTTACCCCTTGTCCAAGAGGATGTCCACACACCACATCCCCTACTGCTTCAGCCACCAGACCTCTAAACTCCCTTTGGCCTCCAGTCTCTTGATGGTTAGGTGAATCCTTTTTGACTAAAGCCAGACTAGGTAGTCCTCTGCTGTATATGTCTTGGGCGGTGCTCATATCAGCTGGTATGTGATTCCTGGTTTGTGTTCCAATGTCTGAGAGATCTTGGGTGTCCAGGTCAATTGAGACTACTAGTCCTTCTATGGGTTGCCCTCCTCCTCAGCTTCTTTCAGCTTTCCCCTAATTCAACCACAGTGGTCAGCAGCTTTTGTAGACTGGTTGGGTGCAAATATCTGAATCTGACTCTTTCAGCTGCTTGTTGGGTCTTCCAGAGGGCAGTCATGATAGGTCATTTTTTGTGAGCATTGCATCACCTCTGTTGTGTCAGGTCTTGAGGCCTCCCCTGGAGCTGGATTCCACTTTGGGCCTGTCGCTGGACCTTCTTTTCCTCAGGCTCCTCTCCATTTCCATTCTTGCAGTTCTTTCAGACAGGAAAGATTATGGGTCAGAGTTTTGACTGTGGGATAGCAAACCCATCCCTCACTTGATGCTGGAGGAGGGCTCTACAAATTTCCTCTCCCCAATGTAGGGCATTTCATCTAAGGCCCTCTCTGAGTCATGAGAGTCTCTCACCTCCCTGGTCTCTGGTACAATACACAAACAAGATCCAGCATTTTGCTTCATACAAGATACACACTTCAATAACAAAGGCAGACACTATCTTAGAGTAAATGGATGGAAAAGATTTTCTAAGCAAATGGTCCCAGGAAACAAGCTGGAATTGCCATCCTAATATCCAATATAGTAGATTTTCAACCAAAAGTTATCAAATGTTTTGAGGAAGGACACTTCATATTCATCAAAGGGAAAATCCACGAAGAGAAAATCTCAATTCTGAATATCTATGCCCCAAATGGAAGGGCACCCACATTCGTAAAAGAAACTTTACTAAAGCTCAAAACACACATTGAACCCCACACAATAAAAGTGGGAGATTTCAACACCCCACTCTCACCAATGGACAGATCATGGAAACAGAAACTAAACAGAGACACAGTGAAACTAATAGAGGTTATAAACCAAACGGATTTAACAGCTATCTACAGAACATTCACTCTAAAAACAAAAGATTACACCCTCTTCTCAGCACCTGATGGTATCTTCTCCAAAATAGACCAATAATTGGTCACAAAGCAGGCATCAACAGATACAAGAAGACTGAAATAATTCCATTCATCTTATCAGATTACCATGCCCTAACGCTTGTCTTCAATAACAGCAAAAATAACAGTAATAACAGAAAGCCCACATCCACGTGGAAACTGAACAACTCTCTACTTAATGATAACTTGGTCAGGGAAGAAATAAAGAAAGAAATTAAAGACTTCCTGGAATTTAATGAAAATTATGACACATCATACCCAATCTTATTGGACACAAATGGAAGCTGTGCTAAGAGGTAAATAAAGAAATCTTAAAAAAAAAAAGATAATTCACATCAAGTGGGCACAGGACTTTCATGATGGGTGTCTCTGCCTGTGGCATGTAGGGATGTAGAATAGGAACATCAAAGATGAATATTCCTAAATATGATATTTTGTATTCCAATGTATCTTTCAATTACATTGTCATATATTCCCTAAATATTAATACATACTGAAAATGATTAAATATTTTCTTTAGTGCTTATAACAGTTTAACTTTCTACAGTATATGAGTGTTTGAGAAACACTATATATTTAATAATATTTAAATAATTTATAACTGTTTAGCTATTTTTTATCATGTCTAACTATATGTATTTGTAGCTTGATTTCCCTTACTTTCTTATCCAAAAATTGAGTTTCTTCATATCTATTTCAATAGCTTTCAGTTATGACATCTAAAACTTCCCTATTTTAGTGAAGTTGTTTACTCTAATTAAAAAATTGAAAAATGATTGTATATATTATACATGATTAATAAAATGCATGTTTTGTTTTTTTTTCAGCTATACAAATAGCACTTCTTTAATCTTACCATTATTTCAATGTCAAATTTTTTTGGTTTCTACTCAAATCCATAAGCTTCTCCCAACTTAGGTAAGAATGGCTCCTGTGTTTCCTCCTAAGGTTTTCTGATCTTAAACTTAATATTCAGGGTTATTATAAGTTGTAAAGTAAACTTTTAACTTTGCTTTGAAATAAATGCACTGTATTTAACATCTCTAGTTTTGTTACACCATTTCAAGAACTTTCTCCATTTATTTTCTTGATTTTGATTTTTATCCTTTTATTGAAATTGGATTTTTTCTCATATGATACATACTGATTACAGTTTCCCATCCCACTTCCTTGTTCCTCCAAACATCCAAATACAACTGAATCTACCTTCTTTCTCTCACTAAAAAAGAACAGCCTCCTAAGAAATAACAATAAAATATAACAAAATAAATTATAATAAGTTAAAACAAAAGCCATCACATTGAATCTGGACAAGGCAAATCAACAGAAAGAAAAGAGCTCCAAGAGAAGGTATAAGAATCAGAGACCCGCCGGGCGGTGGTGGTACACGCCTTTAATCCCAGCACTTGGGAGGCAGAGGCAGGCGGATTTCTGAGTTTGAGGCCAGCCTGGTCTACAGAGTGAGTTCTAGGACAGCCAGGGCTACACAGGAAAACCCTGTCTCGAAAAAAAAAAAAAAGAATCAGAGACCCACTCTCTCAAATATTCATGAGTTCCATAAAAATTTAAGTGTTGCTTTTATTTTTTTCAGATGAAGGAATGAGATGAGATCTGTACCCAATCTGTGTGAAGACATAGCTCAAACTGAGCCCAGAGAATTTCTTTCTTTGTTCAACTATCCCTAAGCTTGGACTGGAAGTTTTTAGGCTCCAAACTACTCTTTCAAGCTGTTTCAAGCTGACTGTTTGAATTCTGCTTTACTCTGCTTCTGCCAAAAGTGATGTGCTTGGATTCATACTATATTTGGCATTATGTTCTAATCTTTTGACTCCTTCTCATTTTCTGGATAGTTCTTCACCTGTGTCTAGATTCTTTTCCCTGAAAACTGTCTCTGTGAAACTGACACATAGACACGCATACACACACACACACACACACACACACAAACACACACGACACAACACCTGTATCTATATTCAAGCATGATCACACAGAAGAAGATGTAATGCCTTGCCAGAGCAGCCATGTTGATGAATTAAAATACCTCTACAAAATTACTACAATAAAAGCTGTACAGTATATGCAGAGGACCTGCTATAAACCCATACAAGCCCTGAGTTTTCTCCTTCAGTCTCTGTGAGCTCACTTGAGCTTTTCCCAGTTGATTTAGAGGGCTTTGTTCTTTTGGTGTCCTTCATCTTCTCTGTCACCTTCACTTTTTCTCCTTGTCTTCTACAGTGTTCCCAGACCTATGAAAGAAGGAGTTTAAAGGAGACAACTAACTTTGAACAATATGTTCAAAGCTTGTTATCTCTCTCTCTCTCTCTCTCTCTCTCTCTCTCTCTCTCTCTTTCTCTCTCTCTCTCCCTCTCTTTCTCTTTGTCTCTCTGCATAATATGTGACTGTGGATCTCTGCATTTGTTATAATTTGTTGTAGTGAGAATTGTTTTCTGATAACTGCTGAAAAGGCATATTAAGTTTTCTTTTGAGTTAAATCTCTGAGGAAGTAGGTGACATAGTGGCTAGAGATGTAGCTTAGTGGTAAAGTGTTTCTCTGATATGCATAAGAACTGGATTTGATCTGTAGTACTCTAAATGTAAAAGTATACAAAAATAAAGTAATAAAATATAAAATGAAACGTATTTTAATTCCCAACTATTGTAGTGCTAAAAGAGAAATCTGAATAATCACATTGTTATATATTCACAACATATCAAAAGAAATTATTAGCATACATTTTAAATCTCAAAGATAAAGGGATTCTTATTTAAAAGAATATGATAACAGCACTGTAAGGACAGAGGGTGGAAATGACAACCACTGAACACCTCTGAAAACAAGGGACCAATGGATAAACTCTAGTCTCAAAAATAACTAATATATTTTATTCTAGCAAGATAATAAAGAATAAGATAATTAAGAAAACATAGTTATGTATTAGTTTCAGTTATTATAATTGGTTAACATGTTAAGTGATTGAAGAAAACCAAAGTGACTATAGAGAATGATGTGTGCGTATGTCAGAACTCCATTCGAGACAACAGTGATTTAATAAAGTAAGAACAATGAATTATGACCTTGAAATGCATTTATTTAGGCTAATTAAGCATCATGTATTGATAAACTAAATGGGACTCTAGTTTACACACTTCTCCAGAATACATTCTGTACTGTATTATAGATATTTATTCTTCCAGAATTAAATTGAAGTGGTGACTGAGTTGATTGTGTTATTTAAAAAGACATAATAGTCTTGGAGCCTGGAAAGATGTAAAGAGCTAGTGTATTCTCAAATGTGTTTTAATCAGCCTTTCTTTTAAATAGCTTCAGTAATTCTAAATTAGCAAATAATTGTGCTTATGTAAGAATGTAGATATTTACAAAGGCTAAAGAAAAGCAAGCCTGTACACAGTGAATTTAATGACTGAGTTACTGGGTTGCCATATTTTCTGTAGTATATTTCCCTTGGTTACTTACCGTTATTTTTTCTCAAGGCACTCAGGTTACTAAAACACTCTTATGACCTAAAAGGTAAATCTGTATAGTGGGGCCCCAGGTATGTCACCAATGTTTGAAAACTACATCTCACCTCTGTTCCTGTGACTTCAACACTATCATGAATTCACTGTTGCTTTTTGAGTACAGTCAGGGTCTATTGCTTTAATAATAGTAATCACAAGAAAGGGATGAACCTAAACAGAGATTGATTGGAAGAACTTAATTCTCACATTGTGACAATTTATCAGCAGAAATAACAAGGGTTTTATATGTCAAAGCAAGAAATTGAAAACAGAGATATTATCTACTAGTGCAGGGAGCATGGCCTCATGAACATGACACTGCTTCAAAGGGAACCAAGACAGACACCAGCTATCACTAAAATAGCTCTTCAGAAGGACCAAAGTAAGCTGATAAATATCTACTTTATAAAACTTTATTCGACTTGACAGGTCAGTTTGAATAGATAATGTAGAATTTCAATACTTGTATATAGTTAGGGGTTCATGATTTGCAAAAATGATTCCCAAGACTCAAATAGGATAGAACAACAAAGAGCACTTATTCTGCAGGTAATCTGCAGCGGTCTACCATATATCTGGGTGGAAGACAGAGATATGACTTTGACAGGATCAGTTTAAAGCCTGATAGTATAGAAGTGGATGATATTTACCTTTCTTCCCTTTGATTGGTTGGTACTATCTTCAGGGTTATGGGTGCCTTTGGTGATTGGTTAAGGCTCTGGGGGACTTTGGAGACATTTGCTGATTAACTGTACTTGATTCAAGCTAGATGGTGGGGCAGCTTCTACAGCTCCTGATTAGCTGCCCATGAAGTTGGCTCAGGCTAGGTGTAGTGGGCCAGGTTCCTTTCTGGCTGTCAATGAAGTGTGTGTGTGTGTGTGTGTGTGTGTGTGTGTGTGTGTGTGTGTGTATACATGTGTGTGTGTGTGAGTGTTTTCCTAGAATTGACTATTTTGTACGTTTCCAGTTATGGGAAACAGAAATTAAGGCCTAGTCTCCCAAGCTGCCAGTTTGCAGCCTGTCACAGAGTCAGTCTATACTTGATTCAAGCTAGATGGTGGGGAAGTTTCTACAGCTCCTGATTAGCTGCCCATGAAGTTGGCTCAGGCTAGGTGTAGTGGGCCAGCTTCCTTTCGGGCTGTCCATGAAGTGTGTGTGTCTGTATGTGTGTGTGTGTGTGTGTGTCTGTATACGTGTGTGTGTGTGTGTGTGTGTGTGAGTGTTTTCCTAGAATTGACTATTTTGTACGTTTCCAGTTATGGGAAACAGAAATTAAGGCCTAGTCTCCCAAGCTACCAGTTTGCAGCCTGTCACAGAGTCATCTCGGCTTTGGCTGAGTCAGTCCTCTCAATACTTAGCTGAAGACTGTATTTGGGTTCTAATTATTCATAGAGGAATGAGGGTGATTATATTAGAAGATCACTGATCTGTGTTTCACTGTAGACAACACTAAAAAATGTCACCACCCTATGTCTCCTGTTCTGGCACTAAATACTGTGAAGTTAAATTCTGGCCCTTCACTTTTTAGGTGAACTATCTGGAACAATTCTCTTTACTATTAGCCTTGAAAGGATGAAACACAAGAAGACTTTGCCTTAGCATAGAACATTCTACACTCATAATAAATACATCTGATTATTTTTCACTAGCACTACATAGTCATCACCAACTTCATTATTTTACACCAGAGAATAATGATTTAAAAATTCTTTTCGGGGATTAAATTGTGAGGTAGAAAGAAAGAAAATTAACTGTAATGGATTTGAAATGAGAAGAAGCAGAATAACAGCTTTGTGTGGAATGTTCCATGTAATTTTGAAACTCTCAATTTTCTGATATAGAAATTCTGATTATGGGGTTATTTATGTTAAAAAGTAGTGGTCTATGTGTCTGAAAATTAGAAAAGTTTTTCACATAAGATATTCTTGAGCAATATTTTCCAGGATTCAACTTCAGATGTATATTAGCACCTTTGGAGATTTTTTAGTTACAGACTCCTTTCTTGCCATGTGTGTGTAGTGATAGGTATAAGGAGATACTTGCTTCTATTGATTAATTCAATGTATATAAGACTGCTTGCTTGAAAGGTATACTGAAGATTTTGGCTTTTTAGTTTAGAAAAGTTTAAGTAAAATTCTAAAATTCATTTCCCTTTCTAGAAAATTGTAATAAAATAATTCTAATGTTTATATGTAATAATTTGAATGTCTATGGCTTCATAAAATTCTTGTGTTAAAATTTAATTACTAAGGGAATGGTAAACTAAATTGAATCCTTACAGGAGCTTATTTGGTTGTCAGAAAAGACTCACTATGAATGAGATCAATGTTCTTTTCTGACATGTTAAGTCAGAACAATAGGGTGACAACTCTGAGGATATTTACCCTCAATAGACACTGATAATTCAGAAACTGCATCTCACACTTTCAAGGGACTAAGACTATGGAAACTTTTCATTGTTAGATCGTATCTAGCAATTATGAATGTAGAATAGCAGTCCAATTGTTCCAAAATATATAATAGATTTCTATTTAATAGGTTTTTATTTACACTAAAATTAAATGAATAGGAATGTAGAATAGAGATTATAAGTGGACAAAATCATGTAATATTTATAGTATATTTAGTTCTCTTCCTATGGTATAATCTTAAAACTTTATTTTTACCTTCATTAATGAGATTCTAGTAGTCCTATATCACTATATGTCTTTCTGCACTTACTAGTACACTCTCAATTTCTAAAAGCATTCTAAAATTTTTATATAGATCTACTCATATGTTGAACTGTAAAACTAAACAAATACATATACAAACATAATAGTATTTTATTATTTTAAATAATGGGATATGAAGATATATAAATACAAAATAGCCAACCCAATCACAAAGTTACAGAATAAAAGTAATTTAACTGAATAAAATACATACTTGCAATTTTGTGTCATTTAATATTATAAAAATAAACTGCAAAATAAGTAAAAGCATACAAACAAATATAGAAAATGCAAATCAATATATCTATGAATACATTTTTCTGAGTTGAGAATGAAACAAAAATGTGTTGATAAAGCTTAAAAATATATTAATAATATAATATTAGAAATTTCTTGAGGGATGCCCTCTCATATTCCTTTTTAAGAACTTTCCAGGAAACATGGCTAATTTAAAAAATGGTTTGTCTTTCAATTCTGGTTTTGGAAATAGCAAAAATGAGTGTGTAAAAGTATAGATTTGAGCCTGAACTCTAGCTTGCAGGAGAACTGGGCATTCTTCCATTTTTAAATAAGGGTGCAGCAATTTTCTTTCTATTATGAAATGCTTAATGAGAATTTTAATTAACTTTATCAATAATAGAGTAAAAATTAAATTGTCATATAAGAAAAGTAAAATAAATCATTTTTGACTAATAATAATGCACAAATGGTACATGATACATCCTAATTATAACAAATCCACTAAGAAAAGTGGCTTCCAATCTTAACTGATAGAAATAAAATCTCCCCACTATACTTTAAAACATCCAAGTGAATACTAGATTTTAAGAAGTTGAGTTAATGTCAAGATGATTTTTTTTTTAAATAAAAAGACAGGAAAATAACATGTTTGTTGAAAAATGTCATCTAAGAAGTCGGGAGCCCCTGTGGTTGAATTAGGGAAAGAATAGAAGAAGCTGAGGAGGGAAACCTCATAGGAACATTAGCAGTTTTAACTAACCTGGACCCCAAGATTTCTCAGACACTGAGTTACCAATCAGGCAGCATACACTAGCTTATAGGAGGCCAGTGACACATATCCAGCAGAGGACTGCCTAGTCTGCCCTCAGTGAGAAAAGATACACCTAACCTTCAATAAACTTGAGGCTCCAAGGAGTGGGGAGGCCTGGTGAGGTGTGGGAAGGGTGAGGAGTGGGGACATCTTCTGAGAGACCAAGGTGGGGGTGGAGGTAGGTGGAGGAATAGGATGAGGAATTGTCTGAGGGCAGAGCAGGAGGAGGACAATGCCTTGAGTGTAAAAAATCGATTAGGGAGCTTGATTATTGCTGGTATAACAGCTTTAATTACATTAATTGCAAGCACTACTGTTTCTGCAATTGCTTTAACACAAGAAGTTAAGACAGCTACTTTTGTTAATCATTTAGCAAAAAAATATGTTACTAATGTGTTGAGTATACAAGTAGATTCAGATAGGCATTTGGAACATCATACTGATGCTCTTTATCCTATTCAAATTATTGGAATGATGTTCAGAGTTTAAGAGTAAGGAACCATCTTGAGTGTCATGCCAGATACTAATGGAGTCCTGTTACTTCTAAAATTTACAAAGAAAGTCATTTGAATTAGGAAAAAGTTTAAAGACACTTTCAGTGTATTTGGCATAATTCTAACACCTCTCTGGATATTTTAACTTTGCATAGTGAACTTATGAATTTAAAGAATGCTGTTCTGCTGAGCTTTGCTGCTGCAGATAACACTGATAAAATGATCCATGGCCTGAGGTCAGTATGTCCATTTTGGTCAAGCTTCAAGAATGGCATATATAGCTTGTTTACTCTAGCCCTTGTGGTCTTGGGAATACTTTTATTCTTGCCCATCATGTGAAAGCTTGTCTTCAACAACATCAACATATTGGCAGCCAAAGTATATGACTTGAAACTGAAAATGGATCCCCAGACAGAGTTATTAATTTAAAAGGCTTGCAAGACAAGGACGGGTAAGATTCTGCACAGAGTCTTACCAACCTAAGACATAAGTGCATTGTTTTGATAATGCATATTCCACTACAGGTAAGGAAGGTACTCTTGTCAGAACGACCTAATAGAGGTTCAATCTTGTTTATGAAATAAAATAGGGAGGAAGGCAGAGATCTTTGGGGATGCTTGGCAAAAATCTGACATTGGCCAAGGACAAGGAAATGGGCTTCAGGCAGGAATCTGACATTAGGCTAGAAAAAAAGGAATTTCAGGCAGGAATCTAAATCTTAGGCTAGAACAAAGAAGTAATTCCAGGCTGGAACTAAATCTAAGCTAGAACAAAGAAATAATTTCAGGCAGGAACATAAATCTTAGGCTAGAACAAAGAAGTAGGCTCCAGGCATGAAAATGAGTTTGGGCTAGAACAGGGAATGTGGCTCAGATATTTTGGTTTCCTTGAAAAGCCCTTAGAAACAGTGATCAAGGGAGTGATCACTGAACCTTGTTTATTGCCTTGCTTGTTCTTTGACTATTTGTGTTTGATGTCTCGCCTGTTCCTTGACTATTTGCATCTATTGTATTGCTAGTTTCTCAACATAGAACTGACGTTAACACTTGGATATAATTAAAAATGTATAAAATCAAAAGGAGGAGGAGGAATGGGATAGGAAGTCTATGGGGGGGGTGGGAAAGGGGAAAGAAAATAACATCTGAAATGTAAATAAATAAAATATCCAAGAAAAAAGAAAAAGGATAATGACAATAATAATAATCATAATAATAATAACAATAATAAAGAGAAGCTTAAAATGATGGCATTTCCATGTCTTTTAAATATTAGTTTTGTTGTTAACCATCTTCTTGTTTTTATCAATGCCAATTCACCTGCAGCATAATGATCTTGTAGAAGAAAAGATTTATCATGTCTGCTGATGCTGAAGAGTCTTCTCATATTGTTGTCAAATCTTGAATCAATAGAAGATCCTTGAATTAGGTGGGGAAAACCCAAAATTCTAAGGAAAACAAGGAGAGTCAAATGAAAGACAATGGTAGACACTATGAGCTTGCCTGATTCAGCTCCATTCTTTCCAAGAGCTTAGGGTAGCACTTCTAGAGACCCTGTGTAGACTGCTATGTCTCCATACTACTTGCTGCATTTGAAAAAAAGAATTTTTCTCTACTGGAATAAATGATTATCTAGATTCTGAAATGAATTTTACATTACTGCATACATTGGAAATCTATACTATGCGGAAAATGACTATGGTAACAATTAACCAAGGAAGAATTAGGATCAAACAATCAGCTTCTGTACTGTTATCTAATTTAATTGATCTTAACAATTAATATTATACCTGTATTGAAGAAAGAATAAAGAGTAATAGAGTTAAGAATTAGAGAATTTACCACTGAACTCTTTCTATTTAGAAAATGCTGAGCTCAAGATAAAACATATGGTTTAGAATGTAGTCATTGTCTTTAAAACACAGCTATGACAGCATAATGTGTGAGGTTGGGAACAACATAGTGGTCATTGCTTAAAGCTACTTTTGGCATGGAGGAGAAAAGAGCAATAAAATAAACCACAAAAGTACAGAGAAAAAGTATTTTTAAAAAATATTCAATTGAGAAAATTGTGAGTTCACATAATGTATATTTAAGTAAAAACCTTTTAATTAGACAGTTTTATCACTGCTTTTATAGTTTTATTTCTCCTAATGCTCTTTGAGGTCATTTTCTCAATCTAAAGGGAACTCCCATGTGCATTTTGAGCTAATTAAATTAAGTCTGTAAATTAATTCATACTGGGCTGTCATTTTTACAAGTCCCTGTCTGGCATTTGCTACATCATACCATGTTTTTCATTTTTAAAGATGCTTAGTTAACTTTACATTTTTATCCTTCTGCTTCTGCAGAACTCTTAGTGTTTTAATTCTGAATACGCTTTAATAATTCCTTAAGAGTATATATATATATATATATATATATATATATACACACACACACACACACACTTAGCATTTTCAAAGGTTTTATATGATTCTCAAGGAAGGTAGTTGATTGTAGTTCACTTATTTTTTACATTAATGTAGTTTAGTAATATAGGAATATGCTCCCCTTAATAACCCATACCCTTAATTTGAAAAATAAAATCTTCTATTTTAAACTCCCTGAAAATTACATCTAATGGAAAATATAATTTCACTATTAAGTATATTGACTTATGCACAGTTTTTAAGAAGAATTATTAATGAGTTTTCATTTTGAAGATTGTGTTTCTAGTACATGCCTGGCATTATACTTTCTAATGACTAGCACATAAGTAACACTTATTAGTTTTCAAATTAAAATGAAAAATAAAAGTTACTCTACCGTAGTACATATTTGTTTCTGCCATTTACAAATCTCTCTTTCATGCTTAAAATCCTTCTTTTATCATTATCCTTATGTTCCATGCTTGATTCAGATTTTTCTATCACAACTCATCATATATGACACATAAAGCAATTATTTTTTCAAAATATGCCAGAACAGATGAGCATCAATTTTCAGAAGGTTGGATTAATTTATCTGTTCCTACATCAATTTTTAAATATATGGCTACAGAGTAAATAAATCTATATTTGAGAAAATGTTTCCATATCTACAAAATTTCAAGGTAGGACACTCTATGTTACCAATTTATTAACAATATATTGTGATGGATTCCTGTTGCCTGTGGAATCAAGAAAAATAGAACATATCCCATGGATATTGAGTTAATGATGGTTATGAGCCACCAAGTCCTCTTAACTTGTGATCTAACTCTCTAGCACCCCAAGAATTAATTTTAAACTCTAGTCCTTCCTGAAAGCTCACTCTGGCTGTCCTCTTCAAAGCCACTCCCTATGTTTCCAGAGTTCAGAGATCACACCTTCTAAAGACTAAATCCAGAAAGGACAAAAGATCAGATTTTTACTAACTAGATCTGACATTCCTTCTTTTCCAGAAGTGGAGAGAGAAAGAAAAAAAGTCCCTTTCCCTCATGTGACTAGAGGAGGGACTAGAATTCTCTTTGATAAAAATCAAAATTGAAAATTTGATGTGCAAATGTAAACAAGCATAATCATGAATTGTTATTCTTAGATAAAGGACATGAACAAATTTATGAGAAAACCCACTAAGTTGGAACCAGAGCTAGGAGAGAACGTGAAAGAAAATCATTGAATTTAACAAAATGATAAACAAGGAAAGAACAATGAAAGAGAGAGAGAGAGAGAGAGAGAATATGTTGTGAAAATAGAAACATTCATTCAGAATTATTGTTTACCTATCATGTCATTTCTCTATATTAATATCACTATCTATTATCATCAATCCTGTGTCATTTATTTTATTGGAAAATAGATTGAGAGTATATAATTTGAGTCATGACTTCTCAAGGTAATTGTATTTTAATCTATTCATATACATATACAGATATATCAACTAATTATATGCAATATTTTAAATAATTCTCTAACAATACTTACACATGATGCTTGTATAAAGAACATAAATGATTGTAAGCTAAAATTCATAGTTATATTTTCTTTTTGTATCTGAAATCCCAATTGGTCATATTTTCACTTTAAAGCCAAAGTACTATGGATAACAATGCAAAAAAAATCAACATGGAAAACAAGTATTATGAAATGAAACTGAAAGGAAATGAAACATTCTATTGAAGTTAATTACATCTAGTTTCAAAGCAATGGGAATATACTTAAAGACATTGACTTATCCAATAGAGTTTGCTTTCAATAGAAAAAAATGTATATTATGTATTCTTTGCCATAATTAAAAGAAGGAGATTGCGTGCAAATGGTAATGCAAAAGTAACTGTTTCCATATTTTCACCAAGAACATGGTCAAAATTATAACTGAAATATCAGTTTTAAATATAAGAATATCAAATTATAAGCTTGTAAAGAATTCTTGCAAAGAATGTTTTTATTAAATGTTTCAGCTATTTGTGCTATTGCTGCAATAAAATTACTGACAAAATCAACTTAAACTTTTTATCTTATAAAAATATCCTATAATTTTACTTTGTACTGACAATCATCCTGATCTGCATGACAACAAGAGCAGTTTGACTAGATAACATGATCAAACTGATCAACAGTCGAAGTGGAGAATAAGGAATGCTGGTGCCGAATTCATTGTGTCTTTTATGTTGGCCAGTTATTTGGGTGAGTCTTCTACCTCAACTAACCTGATCTAGAAAATCTTTAATGGACATGTTCATAGATTCATCTCCAAACTGTTTCTAAATCACATGATGCTGACATCATGATTAACCATTAGAACTCTCTCCCTTGTTACCTTGACACACAAATAGATCCATTATACACGATAAATGCCTATTACTATGTCCATTGCTTGATGGCCATGTCATAGCATATGGTGGATTCAGTGCAACTTCAAAAGTCCTTTACAAACCCCAACACTGCTAAAAAGTACTCATTTTGGACTTAAAGCAGGATTTTAATTGTGAGGTCATATAATATAAAAAAGAAGTTATATGAGAATGATACATATGGACCCTAACCATCTGGAAAGAATAGAATTATGGATCATGAGGAATAGTCAGAATAAAACAATATTGAACCCTAGCAGAGGAATTGCCAAATCTTACATTTCTGTATCTTGGCCTTGTGATACATTTATCTGGGTTAAACATAGGATGTACAACATCATATTTTCTGCTCTGTCATTTCTATTATTTGAGCTAATTTCTGCCTGTAGCTATCCTGAGGATTCATCCCATACCTCTGACATAGTCTACATCTTAGAATCACTCTTGCTGCATATGCATCACCTTCACAGCTCCATGCAGTGGCACCTCAAAACTTCATTACAAGGACAAGAACCTAGCCTGGCCTCATAGGCTTCTGAAAGCCATGGTAGACATGGACAGTGGTGTGAAATGGTGATCCATTTCAGGATAGAGCTTTGTACACTTATCCAAAATTGTAATGTCCTTTTTGTATTTTCCTAGGTGTTTTGAACAGGAACCTTCTTCATAAACATTCTCAGTATAAGCTATCTTCTTTTAAATAAATTTGCTTTGTTCCAAGATGGAGTGCTCAGTTCTTTGGGGAGTTGTTTTTACAGAATCTTCTCTATCAATTCCAATGTAAAACTTCAGCTTCTATTTGAATGGCAATAATCTTTGAAAAAAATCACAATTATTGCATTTTCTGTACTTTCTTCATCCAAATCTTTTAATTTACTAAAATTTAATTCATCACCAAACTCTATATATTTTTATTTTCCTGTCCTGCTTTTTTGCTCTTTATGAGAAGACTAAGATATGATCTTGATTGAGACTGAATATTATCCTTCCTTGAAACTTCCTCTTTCATGTTAGTATATAATTTGAATTTAACCTCATTCAACTACCTAGGATGTAGGCATAATGAAGCCTGACTGCTATTAAAATACTTATACTTTTTATGAATTCATGAGACTTCTTTTAATCTCCTGAGATAGATCTACATTGTCACTGTTTTCAGAAATCTTATCTTTCAAGCTTTCGAAAGAATGCGCCATTAATCTCTGTTCATAATCTCTGCCTTGTCTAACCCAAAGTTTTAAACATTCTTACATTTCATCCACAAAACTGCAAAAACTCAAGAACGACATTGTGAAGTTTCTATGCACATTCCTGGCACCAATTTCCTGTTCTAGTTAGATTTACCATCATTTTTACTACCTACCTACCAAAAAGCAAATTAAGATTCATTATTTATCATTAAAACTCAGGTTTCCTTGTGAGTATGTTACTTTTAATCATTTTTTAAAGTAAAGGGTATTTTTTTTGAGGAAATACATTTTTAATGGTTTGGGAAAGATGGCAGTTTGAAGGAGAGGGAAAGAGCTAGGATTGGTCTTGCCAAAGCAATTAACTTCATCTACAAAATTCACTGACAAATCTACCAAGAAATTTATAGGCAAGATAATCTAAATGCTATTAAATTAACAGTATTAGCCAGAACACTATGAGAAAATCTTGCATTTATGTTATTTATAAACAAGATGTTAAAAAGGGTTCACATATTCACAAGGTAATCAGAATTGTTAATACCTTGAAAACTTGTAAGATGTAGAAATAGGTATGTAAATGCTATGAGAGGCTAGATAATATCCTAGTAACAATGAGAAAACACGAAAAATTTGAAATAAATTCTATTTGGATTAGAATACGTTCATGATAGCTTATGAAGGGTGGAGTAGAGGACAGACTCAGTATAAATTTTTTCATTCAAGAATCTAAGCTGATGAAAGAAATGAGGTCCAGCGACAGGCCCAAATTGGGATCCAGCTCAAGGGGCCTCACAAGGTTACTGATGTAGTGGTGTGTTTACAGAAAGGACCTTAACATGACTGCCTTCCTAGAGGCCCAAGAAACAGATGAAAGAGTCAGATGCAGACACTAGCACCCAATCAATGGGCAGGAGCTGGGGACCTCTGTGGTTGAATTGGGGAAAAGGTGGAAGAAGCTGAGGAAAGGGTGCTGCCCCAAGGGAAAACCAGTAGTCTCAACTGACCTGGACTCCAGAGATCTCTAAGAAACTGAGCCTCCAACCAGACAGCGTACACCAGCTTATATGAGACTTTGAAAATATACAGCAGAGGACTGCCTGGTCTGGCCTCAATGAGAGAAGTTGCACCTAACCCTTGAGAGACTTGAGGTCCCAGTGAGGGAGTCTGGTGGGGTGAGTGTTGAGGGGTGAGGACACCATCTTGGGGACAGGGGGAAGAGAAGGTAAGGTAAAGGGAGCAGTCAGGTGACAGACCAGGAAGGAGATGAAGACTAGACAGTAAATAAAGATTAAAGGAGTTGAAAGTAATTTAAAAAAAGAATCTAGGTTGAAAGAAATCATCATACAACATATCAGTCGACACTGTCATCTGAACACACTCTTACAAGCAAAGTGGTAAACGTTGCTAACATGATAAAAATAAGAATGAGATTCAGAAGGTCATTAAGAACCTCTTTTCACCATGTGCTCAATGCATCATCTTGAAACGGAGTGATTTTAAATTTCACAGGTCCCAGATCTTAAAGATGAAAGTTATATGAAGATAGCTACCTACAGGTCTCTCTAATGATGGAAAATAACAGCAAAATTTATGAATAATACTTATCTATTACTTGTGCATAATTTGAGTGTTAATCCACATAAACATAATTTATTATTTATAATATAAATGGGCATAGTAAAAAGATTTTAGATATTAATAATATGGAGCATAGAAAATGTGATTAAAATTAAACAGGATTTTGAAGTCTGTCATAGAGTAACTATGGCAGTAGACTTCACACAAACCCATACAGTTTGCTCTCATAATTCTATACTTATTCAACATGGTACATCATCCATATTATCACATTGTAAAAAGCCCATAGATCTCTAATTAATGATTATAAGATACGTGTAACACAATCTCTAATATATCCACTCAATTATATTATCCTTTTGTATATCCTTGTTTATCTACATCTAAAAAAGTATCTAAAAGCATAAACTCAATACTCATTCATGAACAGTATTGTCTAGTCACATAATCTTAGCTGTATTATGTACTTGGTACTCCAATAGAAATATCAGTAGTATTTTTCTTTGATACTACTGATACAAAAGTATCATGATACATGATGACAATGGCTCTTCTGAAAAACTGTTATGTGATTTCATTTTTAATTTCATGGTTTTTTTTTTCTCAACAAGGAATTATGAACCAGTTAGATGGATGAAAAGGTGTGCGGTTCCTAGTCAGACAACCTGAGTTCAAACCCTGGAACCCATATAGTATAAGAAGGGAAAAAAATTCTGCCAAGTTGGTTTCTGACCTCCATATACATTTTGTGTCACTGGTGACCATCCTAAAGTAAATAAATAAATAAAATTTAAAACAACACTCCAATTTTGTGTCTGGTAAAGTCAAAGATTCTAAAATTAAAAAAAAAGTGTGAGATGATTTTTAATACAATTTCCTTTCTTTTTTATCCCATTGGATATTTTATTTAGTTACATTTAAAATGTTATCCCCTTTCCTAGTTTCCCCTCCAAAATTCCCTGTCCTATCTCCCTCCTCCTACTTCTATGAGGGTGTTTCCTTACCCACCTACTCCCACCTCCCCACACTGGCATTCTCTTACACAGGGGCATCTAGCCTTCTCCGGTCCAAGGGTTCTCTCCTCCCATTGATGCTGGACAAAGCCATGCTCTGCTACATATGCAGATGGAGCCATGGGTCTCTCCATGTATACTCTTTGGTTGGTGGTTTAATTACTTGGAGCTCTAGGGGTCTGGTTTGTTGATAATGCTGTTCTTCCTATGAGACTGCAAACCCCTTAGGCTCCTTCAGTCCTTTCTCTAACTCTTCCATTAGGGATCCTGTTCTCATTCCAATGGTTGTCTGTATTTATCAGGTTCTGGTAGAGTCTCTCAGGAGACAGATATATCAGATCCCTGTCACCAAGAACTTCTTGGCATAGACAATCATGTCTGCATTTGGTGTCTGTATATGGAATGGATCCCATTAATTCATTTTTCTTTTCTTCTCTCATTTAGGCAGAAGGTGTTGCCACATTAATACCAGTACTGAAGTGAGAGTCCCTGAAGTAATTCCTGAAGGATTTGTCAGCTATTAAGCAATGAACAGAGAAAAGATAAAGGTTTTTTTGTTGTTGTATATTTTAATTTATGTCATATATAATTTTTAATTTTATAGTCTTGGAAAATGTCTGTCTTTGGTAAAGATGGGATATTATTTACATGAATGACAAGATCAGCTTTAAGAAACAAGTGTAGCATTCCGTGCCACCTAAAGCTGTTTCAGTAAATGATGAACCACACATAAAAGGATAGGTTGGAGCCTACATTGTCACATGACATCTCATGACCATCTTAATATATACCTGTCCATGTTGCAGTCACAACAAAATGCAAAAGTAAAGAGAATTCGCTAAGATTTTACCTATGCAAGTAAATAACACATACCTGTAATGAATTCCACACTAAATGTAATCTTGTATTCACAATTATTTCCTATGAATATTTATTTCCTGTTTCCTTAAATGTGGGGCCCTTAGGAGATATTGCATAATTTGGGGACCCACAATACATAGCGATAGGCTCAAGCTCCTAATATTCACCTCTGAGTAATTCAACTACTAAAATTTTAAATCCACATGACCTTCATGATTAGAACATGTTATAATACACTAGAAATACATTAACCACACCGATTTAATCTTCCTCCTTACAAAACACCATGAGCAGTAAGTTGAAAACAGTTACATGCTATTACTTTCAGATAAGATTTTATTTCCTTCATTTTAAAAATAAAGGAAGGTTTGTTAGTTTACTTTTGAGATCAAGGTTTAATTACAACAATTCTTTATTCCCACGCTTTCTCCAAACCCTCTCGTATAATCTTACCTGCTCTCTGTCAAATTCATGCACTCTTCTGCATTTTATAATTGAGATGATATATGCCTTGAATTGGTTGAGATCAAATAGATTGCTATCCTGTTTCTCTTAAATTTCAAAATAATTTTCACGCAACATCACATTATGATTAAAGGATTCATTTTCCCCCTTTGCATAAATAGATGTGAGAGTAAAATTGTTCATAATTCTCTCACTCAGTATTGACTTGGTGATGTGGTTGGGCATGATTTTATTTTCATTATTATGCTGCATTTATCATAAGTTAATTAAGATTCTAGAGGGAAAAATATAAGCTATATTATCCTGTTGTTACAGCTACAGTCAAATGAACATCAAAAACTGTTTTATTTTAAGAAGACAATTAAAACATAATTTTAAAAGTGATATGCTAAATGAGTTAAAAACATGCACATACTTTCATATTTAAAGCATGTTTTATCATTAGAAGTCGCAGCAATTGAATATATAAAATCCTTCCAAAACGTTGCTATTAACATTGGTACTATAATATTAACTTTATGTAACAAAATATCTTTCAGAAATCATGGAAAAATATATATGTGAAGTACTGATGAGAAATATTGTACACAGAAATACATAAAAATCTTTCAAAAAAAAAGAAAGCTATATCGTGACTCATGACTATACGGAAACATCTAGGCACATCGGTTGCTAAAAGAGAAAAGGTATGCAAGGTATATTCATTGAGGTTGAATAGTATTTCATAGTTTATATACTATATATCCTTTACTTATATAATTGTCAAGAAAAAATCAGATTGATTTGAATCTTTCTGACAAGAAAATATGTTGTAGTGGCTCCAAAGTTGTTAATACTTCTTTACGTTTCTGATTTTAATTGTTTTGAATTAACACTCAAGTTAAGGAATGTTTTCAAATTAATAAAATGTTTGAAATAAAAATTCATATGGTTGAAATTCAAATGACAGGATGCCTGGGATGGCTTCCCTCATACAGCTTGAAACTGATATCATTGACCAATATAGCATTTATCTTCCAGAGCTGAGAGTGGAAAACAAACTCACAGTCTAAAGAAGGGCTGGTGTCCCAGGGAGAAGAGACATAGGTGCAATGCCATGTGTTGAGAGAGGAGGAAATTGATATTCTGTGAAAGACTATTCTCAGTTGGATTTAGAATAACTTTCCAATACTAGTATCAAACTTTTCTACTTAGAGCCTTAATTTGAAAAGATAAATGATCAGTTCTATGAATTTTAGAAATTTATATATAAACTTCTGAGTTAAATGTTCTGTGATGGACCCAATTTCATTATTCTTCCTAATTTTAATCCAGTTAAAGTTCCACATATATACATGCATGCATACATACATACATACATACTTACATACACACATACATACATACATACATACATACATAAAATGCTTCATTTTTTTCCATATATTTTCTTGTCTGGAGAGAGTCATTATAAGTCCCTTTAAAAATCTGGACGAAGCTTTCAAACACTTTTCATTTCTTTTTCTTTCCCTCCCTAACTCCATTGTCTTTCTCTGTTTTCCTCACTTATTAAGCAGAAATATTGGTTGGAATCACTACAGAAAACAACAAACTGAAAACAATGTTGGCAGAAAGCGATGTCAAAGCAATTAGGGTAGAAATACACTTCCAATCTCCGCAAAGTGAGTCATATATCTGTGCAGGGAGAGATGAAAGCAAACAGTAACTTCAAATCAGGATGTAGAGAGTTAAAATTCGAAGACTTTCTTCCAAATGAGACAGAAGAGAACTACACAGAAATATGAGATGTGGCAGCTTCTATTTATAATGGTGCTGAGTATTGTTTGAACATCAATAAAATTCCAGAACTGAAAAACCTGAGCAAAAGATCCATTCAGCCAATCAAACATCATTTAATAGAGACTATTAGAAGGGTTTGGAGCATATGTGATTAGATGGCTTGATACTGATGATATTCTGAGGAAAAACCTTCACTTATGTACAATGAGAGCATTCATTGTTTAAGATATAATTTGAGGATAGACATTATTCAATTCATTTTTATATTTCATTACCTCATTATACGCAAAGTGACCATTGCTTTATATTTTCAATACGTTGTAAACTTTTGTTTGTTAGCTCATTTGAAATTTCAGTAACAATATACAGGACTTACTTTTCTACATTTGAACCACTGAGTGTTTTTCATATTGGCATATGCTTTAATTCTACTGATAACATATAATAGCAATAATTTTCAAGGTAAAACATCTACTATACCTGATATAGTAAAATTATACATTTTTTTGAGGTTATATAAACACCAACATTAGATAAAATGTGTATGAAAAATTATAAGAATAAAAAATGTGTATATTATGTGCATAATATACATTAGGTAATATCTTAATCATAAACTAAAAGCTCTTTACTGAAAACAGTGTTGTTCAATGACCAGTAGCATAAACCACTGTATTGGTACAAGTTTGTCTAAAGCTTCATTTTCAGAACTGAGCATCTACAGCAAAATAGCCCTCTGTGATTAATTAATTATAAACTCATCCCATTTGAGTATATCGGAAGGATATCATAGGTGCTTGTATATCATCATTTGAAATATTGCAAAGGAAACTCACAAATTCATTAAATGGCACCTGCTAACACTGTCCAACTGCAATTTTTATGAAAACTTCTAGTAGTTTTATGGTTCATTGATTATAAATTATTAGACCTATAATCAAATTCACATTAACTATCTGATTATAAAACATATGACATCTACATAAATATAGATTTGTGTTTACTCATAAAAAGTCATATGATAGAATTAGATATTAATGTAAAAAATCAAGTAGCCAAACATTTTTGATTATAGTACCATAATGTGGAATAAAGATGATTTTCAACATTTTGTTTAACACTATTTATTTAATTATATTTATTTTTTCAAAAATCTAATGTTTATAAAGCTAATATTATTTTATTTTTTACACTGATAATTAACTAGCCTTAGTTTTTGTTAGATGATTTAAAATTTTTATATTCTTATTTCATAAAATTTCTTTAATGAAATATGTAGTTTACATTTTCAGATAGCCATATGGCAGAACATTAATGTCCAGAGGGCATGATAATACGCTGTGTGTTAATGCTAAAATAACAAAAGTGGAGTAAAATATAATAAAATTGCATTTCCAAAATCTAGCAGGAAAATAATTATTATTTATATGAACTAGGGTCCACTGAGCCTCATTAGGAGAGCAGAATGTATGATTCATTAACTTGATGCTATTCAGATCCCTCGTGTGCCTCGTTTTCTCTGAGAGTTGCCAATTGTCACTCATAAAATACAGAGATCTAAACACTTCACAAGGATTATTCCTAATGCACCAACAATAATTTGTTCCACTGGAGTTTCTTTTCTTGGAAATATGTATCTCCTAGAGAGTTGTAGCTGCACAATCTTATCTAAAATTAAATTCATCTTAAACAGGGTTTTATTGTGAAGATAAATTCAATGTATCCAAAGAATCACTTACTAACCTCCCAGAAATAAAATCAGTCCTCGCTGGCCAGAATGCTGAATTTAAAGACTAAGTTGCACCTACCTAGAGGCATTCAAAGCCAATACGCTATGGAATTAACTTGGTAATATTTCTCAAGATACACTGAAACTATCAGTAAAGATAAGAAGTTTCATTAGATGTGGGGATAAATACAAAATCTCTGTGGAAAAAATGCACACAATAGTCCACAAGTTAAGACCATACATATTCTTTTCTCAATACCTCATAGAATATCCTCTAATATTTCCCCAATGGTGTAAAAAACTAAGCCTCCCTAAACCTTGAATTTGTACAGAACATAGTTTCACAGTTAAATTGTAGATTGATAAAGGAAGAAATTTGAAAAGTTCAAATTTAAAGATATCTGGATATAAAAGAATCAGAATAGGTAATGGATCAATGAAGATATAACAAGAAAATATTAAAAGATAAAGAAAATTAAAATATTGGGTATATAAAATTAGGAAAAAGATAAACTGACTGGAGAAGATTGACAAAAATGTAATGGTACATTATATGTCCTGGGGTCCTGTACAAAAAATAACACAACACAAATAAAAATAAATAAATAAAATGAAAAAGGGCCACCAGTGATCATCAACATTCCGATCCCTTCATTAATTTGCTGACTGATTTGTGAATAAACAACATAAAATTCACTTTTCTATAGAGCCAACTTCAGTCATATTTGTTTGCTGGAATGAATTGTATCCTCAGACATCAGTAAAAATACATTTTAAATCATCATATTTTTTTTTACCTATTGTTAGCTCAGTCAAGAAAAAGTAAGACACAATTCAATAACTAAGGCATATGTTTTCAGTAACTGGATATTTTTGGGCCAAAGAATGAATCACAACACACACCTCAAACTATGAACAGAAATAAAATAATAATGAACAATAGATATAAATATAAGAATGAATATATTCACTCTAAAAGGGAGCACGGCACACATCTTTGTTCTTTTAGGTAGAAAGTAATGTTATATATAGCTCTAAAAATAAAAGAAATATCAGAAAGAAGGCAAAGAAGGAGGAAAAAAAGAAAACTTGCAGTCATGCAATGTGTTTCCAAGGATTCAAAAGAACATAAAAAATCAACACAGAGCATGAAAAAAATTTTAAAAGTTATGTCATTAATTAAAAATAAGTATGAATTTAACCATAAAATCACTGTATTAGAAATAGACAGAATATATGAGTAAAACTCTCATCTTTATCTATCTATATCTACATCTATATCAGTATCGATATTGATATCTACATACACACACACACACACACACACACACACACACACATATATATATATATATATATATATATATATATATATATATATATCCATCTATCTCCAAATATGAAATATTAGTGACCAAAAAGAAAACATGATAAGGTGCTCTAACTGATAAAGATATGAATCAGGCAAACACCATTATGAGATAAAAATCTCACTCCTAGAGTAAGGTATAATATTGAGAGGCTAACCATGAAAATATCATTGAGAATAGTAAAACATCTGTTTTATTGCCATTCGGTACACAGCATATTGTGCACATTTTGCAATAGAAGTTGGTAGTTCTACAGAACACTTGACTTCATCTTATGGTGCTCAATTTGCTTATTATTCTCCAAAAATATATGAATTATAAGTTCACAGTTTGATCCAATAGATATAGTAGAGACAAGTCAAGTGTCTCTCAAATAATAAATTCAGTGATCAATATGGTATACCAATTCTACAAATGCAGTTTACTCACAAAAAAGACTGTAAGATGGATATGTGCTACCAAATATATTAGCTTTGACTGTTGCTTTTCTTATTTTATTTTTAAATTTTTCACACAAAATATTTTTATCATATCTTTTTCTATTCCCCAACAACTTTTAGATTCTCTGGAATATTTACCTGTGTTCTTTCTCTCTTACAAGAAACCCATCTCTCTCTCTCTCTCTCTCTCTCTCTCTCTCTCTCTCTCTCCCTCTCCCTAACCCTCTCCCTCCCCCTCTCCCTCTCCCCCTCCCTCTTCCCCTCCCCCTTCCCCTTCCCTTCCTCTCTTCCCCTCCTCTCCCCCTCTCTCCCTCTACTACCCCTCCCCCTCTCCCCCTCTACTACCCCTCCCCCTCTCCCTCTCCCGCTCCCCCTCCCCTCCTCTCTCCCTCCCTTCCCCCTCCTCCTTCTCTCTCTGTCTCTCTCTCTGTCTCTCTCTATAACGCGTATATTTGTACACTCATATTCTCTCTCTCTCTCTCTCTTTCACTCTCTGTCTCTCTCTTACACACACAAATACATACATACACACAGACACACACACAGACACACACACAGACACACACACACATAAACAGACTTAGACTTAACATTATGTCTATTTTGGCCATCTAATCTTGAGCAAGAGTCCTTTCTGCCTTGGAGTGCAGGTCATATATCCACTGTTACTCAATGCAGAAAATGGATTTTCTTTCTTCCAGCAGTTCTAAATTGTGAATAGCTTCATGATTAGGCAAGGAACTTTTTCTACTTCCTATTTTCTGTGATGTCTTTTTGTTTTGATTGAAATTTTGAAGGTCTTGTGAATGCTTTCACAGTCTTTGTGGATTTGTGTGTTTATCAGTCCTGTTGCATCTAGAAAATGCTATTTCCTGCTAGGGCCCTTACAGCTTTTTTCTCTCCTTTTCTCCATATATCCTGAGTATTGAGTGCAAGGGTTTAATAGTGACATCCATTTAGGACTGAGTACTATGAAGTCACTCACACTGTGTACATTTGTGAGGTCTTGGGGCAACTTTGGCCAATAAATTAAAAATACATATATAATACTTTCATGATACTGTGTTTTAATTTAGAAACAGATGATTACTCTCTGCTTAGTGTATTGTATCTTCAATTATATGGTAATTTCATTTAAACTCATTTGCTATATGGATGCTTTTTTGGAAAATTCTACAATACCAGGTTCTCTTACGGCTTTACAAAAGGCCTTCAGGCTTAGCAAAAATGAGTCACCGAGTTTCTTATATTTGTGTTGACTTTTAAATTCCATACAAGGGAGTATAGTACAGAATGAAGAAAGTGATCAAAGATTTTTAAAAATAATTTGGATCAGGATTTCAAAGGTATGAGACCCTATCAAAAAAGCAAAGAAAAAAGGAGCAAAAGAGATGCTATGTAGTACATTTTGCATACACACCAACATATAGGTTGGTAGAGTAAATTGGCATTCTAATTCCAGGACCTTATTCTATTTGTAAGGAACTTATCTCTTTCAATAATAAAATTTTATCATGATAATTATTTTATGAATTTATAAAAAAAGTTGTTTAGCTAATAATGATTATTGTTGAAGACAACACATGCTTTGA
This sequence comes from Grammomys surdaster, assembly GCF_004785775.1. NCBI lineage: Eukaryota > Metazoa > Chordata > Mammalia > Rodentia > Muridae > Grammomys > Grammomys surdaster. Next base: position 5,698,585 of record NW_021620966.1, on the reverse strand, counting down.
AAGTAGGACTTAGATGACTGGACCTCCTCCTTGTTTACTAGCACTCATAACATTGTAGGGATCTATGTAAGCTGCCAAGGGAGAAGAGACATCAATATTCATATATAAATGTAGCACTACAAACTATAACGATGACTAGAGAGGCAAGTATTCTGAAAGTTTTCCATAGTGGCACTAATATTCTAGGGGAAACAAACAGCAATTTAATTGGCCTTAAGACCTGCTCACTAGTAGGGATCCATGCTTGGTATGTAAAACTTAGACAATTATCCATGACTTGTTATATAACAAAACTCAGAAAAATGTACTACAAACAGTTCCCTAAACTGGTGTAATTTTTAACAGTATTCTACAGACTCATCCCTCTTTTTACAGATGAGGTAGCGCTTAGATATCTAAGACCTTTTTCTTCAGCAGAAAACTATCATAGCAGAAAGCTACAACTGGTCAGATATAAAGAACAACTGAACCATCAGTGGTGCCTGCCCTCAACTTAACACATTTCCAACATAGACTCTGCACCTAAGGCTCAGGAACATGACACAGAAAAGTTGTAAGACTCAGAAGACCAGAAAGTTTGCTACAAAGTTGTGTCTTATTAAGGAAAAGAAAAAAAAAACTGAAGTGAAAGAAAAAAACTGAAGTATGCAGGGAAAAAGGAAGAATAGGTGGATCTGGTCACAGCTGAGGGGGAGTGCTGAGTGACTATCATGAAAACACTTTGTATGAAATGCTGAAAGAATAAATAAAACATCATATCATCACACAAAATAAAATCATTTTACAAATGACTAGCAAAACATACTCTAGCTTAGATAGCACCCCCTATAATAGGCATTATCAAGGTGAGGACAATGGCAGCTTCATCCTTCTTCATAGGTTATCTAAGGACATTTGATTTCAAACTCTACTGCAGTTTATGCTCTCATTTGACAAGCACTTCCCATCTGCTCAGAAACAAAGACTAACAAAAGAAAACAGTCACTGAGGACCTAGAGAAGTCTCCCTGGGTGGATACTAAAAGATTCAGCCCAAGTATTATTTTAAAATAGAACATTAAGCTTAGGTGAAAACATTGCATTTCACATTGCATTTTATTTTCATTTTTACCTGAACTATTTTCAATAAACTTAGGAAAACAAATGCATTTTCTTTAGGATAGTAAGTACTCTTTTCTAACAAAAAGTTTCTATCTCTTTATAACCATGTAAACATTTTCATAAGGATTTTATTGAGTAAGCAAAGTTAAACCATTACTTGAAAGTCAATTCCAAGTAGTTATGCTGTTGTGACTTTAACACTGTGTGTCTATGTGTTTGTGTGAAAAATGCTTTTTTCTCAAGGTTATCCTCTAACCTCTACCAACGAACAAACAAGGATTCAGTGGAATGAATTCAATTTCCTTTTGCAAGTTTATTTCCCAGTTGTGAGAGATGTTAGAATTAAAATGTTAATGAATATGATTGTATTTTCATTTGTATTTAAATCCTGTAAACATTCCTTATAATCACAGTGGTGTTACCAGGAGTAGTGAGTGTGTGCTTGGGAACCAGATCTGTCTTGTTGATCTGAATACATGCAGTTGCTTAATGCTGTCTAACACGTTATTCCAGTAGACACCAAAGACTGGGTTTACAGATCAGCAAATGGTGATGGGCAGATTTGCAGTATGTAGAAAACAACAAGAAGCCGCAGCAATTTGGTATTGGACAAGGTGAAGTGCTCAGATTTCTCCATAGGAATGTACTTGTGCACTTGAAAGAACAGAGTAAACACACCTGGTTTGTTTTGTTGTTGTTGATGATGGCTTTTTCTTCTTTTTTTTTTTTTGTAATGGAAAAAAATCACTCCATATACTGATGTCAGCTGGCACTTTTGCAAATATTGTTAAATTTTAATTACTGTGGCAATTAGGAGGATCTTAGAAAATACTTCTAATGAGTCAAAGTCATATGTTTTTGTATTTACAGTAGAGCTTTAAGGCCCTTGCCATATGCTGTCTCAAGGAATTTTAGAAATTGTTTTCTCTGAATAACATCAGAACTTACTAGTTAGCAAAGAGACTACAATGCGTTTAAACATGGATAACATTTATATTCGTTAATGCCTTGGGTGGCCTTTTCCTGTCTCATTTATGGACAGCTTCCCACTGAATAAATTTGAATGTGAATAGTCTTGACCTACATCCAGCACATTGTGTCTGTCCCCAACATGTGAATAAAGATGTGATTGTTCAGGTTCCTGCTTTTGACACCTGTTGTCACACCCTTTCTTTATGGGCTCTTCTGGATTCTTAAGCCATAAATAAACTTTCTTCAATGAGTCAGTATTTTTTTTATTGTGTTTTACCATAGCAAGAAATAACTAAAACAGAAGACTGTATTGCTAATCTGTCGTGCAACCACACTCCCACATTGTGCTAAATTGCTACAGGTTCAATTCTCAGTCCCATCTCTAACAGCACTTCTAATGTTAAATACAGAAACACAATATGTCTAAAAATATGTTTTATGATGGCACCTGAAATGATTCATTTCCCAATTCTGAGGCCAACCATGGTTGCTTCTATGGATATGTGTAACATTTACATAAAAGGTAAGCCAGAAGCATAATTTTAAAATGAACACATTTTTTAAAAGCCAACAGTTAGTGATATATACCACTGTTAGTATGTTGTTTGCAAGTATTTCTGCACTAAGTTTGTGTCTGGTGCCCAAGAAACCAGAGAGAGTAATGGACCTCCATGAATATTCATTAAAGATGGGTTTTAACCACCATATGCATACTGAAAAGCAAAGCAGGACTTCTGGAGGATGTCAGTGCTTCTAACCACTGAAATATCCCTTTCACCTGGATTAAATGTGATTTTATCTGGTGAAGATAGAAAATAATGATAAAAGTTACATGGGGATGCAAAGAAGACAGTAAAGGAAACATATTTTAACTTTCTTAGTCTATAGGAACACAGTATTAGAAATAGAAAGTAAGAGAATGACACATTATTTGCCAGTGAACTATATGAATAAATTGTGTGTTTCTGGATATGAGAAACTCCTGTGTTCTATTGTTCTACTTGATTCTCATTCTACAAGAATAAAAAGTTTACGGTACAAAAACATACATGCTGATACATATAAATATGTCTAGTTGTATATGCATGTATGAATATATATGTATATATGTATACATGTAATTGTATATGTAGTTTTATCTTTTTCTTTGATTCATTACAAAATGTCTTATTATTGCTATGTTTATTCTTATGCATGTATAATAGAGACACGGATAAGTAAGCATTCCAAATAAATATAATTCTATAAGAGCCTATGTATAAGATTCATCTTATCCAACAAATAATATTTTATAAATATAGTAACATTAGTTTGTATGTGTAACTTGAAGTATTTTTTCAGGTTAGTAAGTTTTAAACAAGAACAAATTCCAACTACTAAAATTTAAACAAGAACAAATTTCCAAAGTATATGTAGATACTATATTTTTAAAGATTACTTGTCCTGAACAAGTCATTGAATATTGAGTATTTCAAGATCAGCAACACATCATATTGGTTTGTTTTTAGTCTGTTTAAATATGTCAGCAGCATGTTGCCAACTGTACCTACAGGGAATAATAAACCCAAAACTAATTTACAATACCACTAAATTTTAAATTACACAGTGACCAACAATTATTGAAGTGTGAAACTAAGCTAGAGCACATGATTCAAAAAATGTACAGTCATAATTATTTAATGCTGAAATATTACAGAACTAGATTGTTTCAACTGTTATAATATGGGTTAACACTCTAGAAATTCACTAATTTGTGGGTTGACTGAAAACTGCATGACAATATTCATTACATATGCATTATCATTTAGAGCATACACATAAAATTATAAGACAGTAATATATAAATACTAATATTTGACAGTTAATATTGGCATCATAATTTGAATGCAAAATGTCTTTAAAGACTCAATCAATGGTTGAATACTTGATATCCAGCATCTTGTTCTGCCTTTCCTGTTTTCTGACTGTCATGAAGAATGGCTCTGTTGTAAGGCATGCTGCTATCATTATGTTCTTTCTTAACACAACCTGCCAAGCAATGGAGCCAGATTATCATGGACTGCGTTTACTAAAACTGTAAACCAAAACAAATCCTTCCTCCTTTATTTCCCATAGGTATTTGGACACATTAGAGAAAAGCCTGAATAGCATACTTAGAACTTTGTAAGCATGTATGAGGAAAAAATTAAATATACTGATAAGTATTTTCCAATGCTAACCTCAAGACTGCTCATTTCATTCTATCTTATTAAATTTCAATATTTGGCTGAAATTATAGCTGAGTAGTTAAAGTTCTTGCCTAGATTATACAAGGCTCTGCTTTTGATCTACAGCAGTGCAAAATAAACCAATTAAGCAATTAATTAAATCAGTCAGTGGTTAGATTAGACACAAATCAATTTCTAGCAAATTCATCACAATGCTTCCAAAGTAATGAGTCTCATCTCTACTGTCAGGAAAATGGATATTGAAATAGACTGTCATAGATTCCTTGGCAAGGGAGATACATGAGGGTCAATAGATTCTATTAGAATAGAATTCACTAATTCTAATCTTAGTAGAGTTCAATGCATAAGCCACATCTTGACAAATCGTAGTAACTGCATTAAACTAACAAAACGTTAAAGGCAGAATTTTGTTCCTTAGACACAGTCTAGTCAAGTATCTAAGTTATCCCAAATAAAATGTCAAGTGTCTACTTTTGTTGTTTTCGTGAAAATAGAAATAATAGCCTTTACTTACAAATTCTCCAACATTCACTTTTATTCTATTTTCTAGACTTCTAGACTTCTTGGACTATAAATAGGCAAAGTCAGTCTTACTTGAAAAATGTAATCTAATGAATGTCTTATATAAGTGTCCACATATACACGAGTGTATTAGGTTAAAAGTACATTTTATTAAAGAACAGAATGTTATCTTTATACTAAGGTGATTTTAAATTATTCTTTTAGTCTGGTATCATAAGAGACATTCTGATTCCCAAGGCTTTGACATCTGTGCTCTTTGCAAACCTTTGCCAAATGTTTTTATTAACTCAATTTAATAGAACCTTTTTTATGGTGACCTTAAGAATTTAATAACTCCTCAATGCAAGGACAATACCACCTGCAGGCTCCAGTGGGATTAAATTGTGGTAGTTCAATATGTCTGCTGGAGCACATTAAAGCAAAGAGGGGTGGAGGGAGAGGCAGCTACACAGATCAATCACTTCCCTCTAACCAACAAGGTAGCCCTTCTGCTTATGCTGGTCAATCTCGGACACATGGGAATTCTTGGTGACTGCTACAATAATATGCAGCCCTCTTGCAAGATCTTAATAATATTAATCTAACTCTGATCATGTAAGTTATGCTAGTGATCTTCAATTCCAAAGTGAGTCTCATCCTGACAGACACACTGCATATTTTATAGAACCGATCAATATGTTATTAGTCAACAGCTTGACACTAGCCCACAAATTAATCCCTTTTCTGTCAACCCAGCAGTTTTAAGTCTTTTGTAACCTCATTCCTGTAATATAGATGGGACATGGCTTAATCCAATTAAGATAAAATTAACTTTTTTCCTGTGGTACTTTCTTTCAATGTTAATTCAAATCTCTGCGGACAGCTCCTCCAAGCATATAATTTCATGCTTGACCTTTAATGTGCAAGATTAAAGTGGTATAGATATATGAATTGGAAGTCAACGAGCTGTCTGTTTTTACCCTGCTTTACCTTCAGAATCTTGCTGGAAAATATTCCACTGAACATGTTCAGTTGTTAAATGACATTGATATATTTATCTGAGGTTCAGAAAGGACTCTGTCACTTTAGGTTTGTGTTTAGTATATGTGGAATCTTTGTCTTTTTGAAAGGTAAATTAATAACATGGATGACAGTACCATGGGGATTACTGTAAATGTGACAAGCCAGAGCTGTTCTACCAAGCTATAATTTGCAAAACTAATCATCTCTACTTCTTGTACTCATCACATTACTTGCTAAGGAGAGAAAGTGATAGATGATTACTATTTGATAAAAGCATTAAGTCAAGTCTGTCTTGCCATTTGATCCATACAGATCTTATGTTGAGAATATAACAAAGATTTTTTCCCCAGATCCTTGTATGCACACCTTGATGTTTACTATCACCTTTTAAAAATACCAGATCTACTAATCCTCAGGCCAGGCATTTGAGAGGAGTTTGTCTCCTGGGAAAATTGTTTCCATTTTCTTTCCATTCCTTCTTCATCTTCCCAACATCTACTCAGATCCTGAGCTGCCTTTAGGCTCTTGCTTCCTTTAAGACATTTAGATAAAAATCTTACTTTCTTTTTCAAATAAAATTTGTTCGGAAGAAAAGATAAATGACAAGTCATATCCATTTCTAGGCAAAATTTAAAGAAATATATTGTCTCCCAAGAGATTTATGAGAATGAAAATATTTGACCCTGCCACAGAGAACTGTAACAGAACAATCATTTTTGTTTTGCAGACTTCCTAAGACAGCTTTTTATTATCTCTAGTTATGGTATAAATGATCATAAAACAGGAAATATTCCACCAACAGGATATGGGCTAAATGCACAGCAAAGACAAGGAAAGTGTGATTTTATATTTCTAATTCAGAAATCCAAACCCAAACAGTTGTTCTGGTTATATTTTGTCATCCTTGCACAATTTAGAATCATCTTAGTAGAGGGAACACAACTGAGTGAACAGCTTCATCAGATTGGTCCATGTCTCTGAGGTGTTACCTTGACTGTTGACTGCTAAGGAATGGCACCTCTCTCTGAGCATGGTACCACTACTGGTCAAAACGGCATGTATTTTTACCCTCATAATAAATATTTTCCCCTTAAGAATTTACATGAGACTCTGTTTTTTTATATTTCATAAGTAATCTTAGCTCTAATGTATTCTCTATGAAATTCAGTAGTATTTTCACATAAATATTCTTATTAAATAAGCGGTACACAAAATTTTATTTGCTCATGTCAGTATTAAGAATTGTTTCTCATTGAAACAGATGACTATAAGCTATTGTAAACAGACAGCTTTTGTGGAAATTTACCAGCCTGAGTAGTCATAGACCTTGTAAATAGGTAGCCTTGACAGATAATACCAACTTAGATAAGGACAAGTGAATCATAGGCAGAGTCATAGTGATCTGTCCCCTGAACCTTCACCCAGCTAATATCCTGTTCTGAAAGATATGTGTACTGCCCTTGATCACCCACACTCTGGTGTCATCCCCTTTCCCACGTCTTGCCTTTTTGTGTTTATAACCTCTTTGTGAATAAGTAAAAAATTATGATTTGATTTAAAAACATAAATAAAAATAAAAAGAATTATTTCTACTAAAAGAAATTATGAAATGCTTGCTTTTTATTTTACCCCTGCCATCTGCTAAAATAACCCAAACACAGACACACACAGACACACACAGACACACACACATCACACACACATTCCCAGACACATACACACACAGACACACACATCACACACACAAACACACACACACACACACACACACATAAACACACACCTGAGGAGGGGTAAGAAAAGAAAATATATTTAAGTGGATCATTGACATGTGTAAATTGGGCCAACATACAGAGTAACTACATTTAATACTATGCATTTACTTTATGTAGATATAAATAATTTTCAAAGGAAAATTAATAATATTCTTTAATATTTACACATGGGATATTTGGTTTTGATTGTATTGCAAGCCAAGTGAAAATCAGCTATGAAATTATTAAACCACACCCATGCCTTTCATCCTTTTATGAATGGCTGAACATATTAATTTGACAAAATTATAGCTTAAGGAAAGAAGAAAAAATGTGTACAATGGTAAGCTGGGAAAATCTTATACTTTTCTTCACTTACTTTATAGTTCACTTTATTAAAGCCTCAGAGTTCCCAAAGTACCACAGACCAGATTGACCACCTGTGTTTAGCTAAACCCTAATATCCCCTGACAACCTCTGAATGTAAGGACCAGTGCCTTATCTGGCATGCCTCATTGGTAGGCTGTTCTATTTGGAATGGAAAAGTGGATAGGTATTCCTTGTTCGCCTCCATACTGCTTGACTTCCTGCTTCTTAATTGGCATGCAGTCTTTCTTCAAGTGGTGGGAGGCAGACCCTTCATGTGTGCTCTACAGCTGAGCAGCTCTGGTCAGCCAGACTGCTTCAAAAAGATTTGAAGCTTTATTTCAGAGCTTAGATTTCATCTGAAAAATGAAACCTCCAAATAAACTTTTCTTCTGGAAAAAAAAAAGACAATTTCATATAGAGATACCATCTAGAAGTCTAAACCCAGAGACAGTTGGAGATAGACTATTTAAAAATTTGTTCTACCTCTCCTGGTAACTTAAGAGAAATATGAAAAATACCTGATAGAGCTTACAGAGGCTCCAATAAAGCATGGCCCATGACTTCTTTCCTTTGGAACTCTAGTAACTTCTTTCCATGGGAGACGTGCTCTCCTCACTAACTGGAGTGGGTTTTTTCCTTGTGTGTTGAATTATTTGTTTTTTGCATGAAGAATGTTGAGGTGGACTAAAAATTTAAAAAGTGAAAATAAAAAGAAAATCTAAATATTTTAGAAATTTGGATACATCTGATATGATTTTTTTTCTTTAAAATAAAATCTAGCTGACACACTTGTATTTCTAGTTTGAGTTTAATGGTGAAACTGCCCATGATGACATGTAAATAGACTCGCAAGTAACAGATTTTTCTATATTTGTATTGTGATTTTAATAACCAAATATCAGTAGCTACCATAGAATCAGTAGGTCAGTGTAAGACGAAGGTCTTATTTCACTAACTACATAAAGACTAATAATCCACTGATCTTACTTACAGCAAGAATTGCCTTGTTAACATTGTGCATTCTTATTTAATAACATGATGGTTCCAACTCTTTGTATTCTGTACATCATATAGACACCCTTTCTTTAGTCTTCATGAAAACATAATTCACAGTTATAGTGAATTATGGATACTGAATTGTTAATCAGATTTATTCTATGGGTGATGAATTCATCAGTTCCTCCTGTAAAGATACATTTTGAAGGTTCTAATTTCTGTTCAGTTCCTTTGCTTGTGAGAGAATTAGTTATCAGAATGTCTTGTGAGGACCAGTTGCTTTCCCCTATTTCCAGTAATAGCTCTATACCTCAGTACCTATAGTCTAAAAAACTACAGTCATAGAGAGCAGTGTATCTGCCACTAGCTCTTCAGAGACAAATAAACACAGTTCTGTTTTGTTTAGTTTTGTTTTAAAACAAGGAGACATAATTTGCTCATGATTTTAAGGTGCTCAGGCCAGCACACCAAAGAAGACTTAACAGTTAGGTGGCTTTGTCTATTGTGATGGACCTGCAGTGACAACTCATTCAGATCTTCTCAGATCATGAAATAGCTATAGATCTTAGGCTGCAAACAGAAGCAAATATCACTTTAAGTTCCTACCCACAAAGACCCACTTCTTTAGCTAGGTTACAGTTTTAAAGGTGCTACAACCTTAAGTACCAGAAGCTAGAACTGAATGTTTTGTTTGTTTGTTTGTTTGTTTGTTTTGTTTTTGCTTTTGCTTTTTCATCTAACTGGAAATTTTCTTTATTTACATTTCAAATGTTATCCCATTTTTAGGTCTCCCCTCTGGAAACCCCCTATTCCATACCCCTCTCCTGCTTCTATGAAGGTGCTCCCCCACCCACCCACCCACTTCTGCCTTCTCACCCTGGCATTCTTCTGCACTGGGTCATCAAACCCCACAGAACCAAGGGCTGCTTCACCCACAGATCTCTGCCAAATGGCTCAGGCTCTAAGATTAAGAATTAATAAATGGGGCCTCATTAAAACTAAAAAGCTTCTGAAAGGCAAAGGATATAGTCAATAAGACAAATGCAAGCTACTGATTGGGAAAAAAAAATCTTCAATACCTCCACATCTGATAGAAGGCGAATATCCAATATATGTAAAGAACTCAAGAAACTAACCACCAATCACAAAACAACCCAATCAAAACATAGGCTATAGAACTAAACAGAGAATTCACAACAGAGAAATTTCAAATGGTGAAGAAGTTAAAGAAATGTTCAAAGTCTCTAGTCACCAGGAAAATGCAAATCAAAAGGATGCTGAGATTCCACCTTACACAAATCAAAATGGCTAAGATCAACTCAGATGACCACACATGTTGGTGAGGATGTAGAGAAAGAGGAGCAACCCCCATTACTAGTAAGATTACAAAGTGGTACAACTACTCTGGAAATCAATCTAGAGCATCCTCAGAAAATTGGAAATAGATCTACCTGAAGACCCAGCAATACCGCTCTTGGGTATATACCCAAAATTTGCCCCACTATGCCAAAGGGACATGTGCTCCACTATGTTCTTTGTAGCCTTATTTGTGATAGCCAGCAGCTGGAAACAACCCAGATGTTCCACAACGGAAAATGGATACAGAAATTGGGGTTCATTTACACAATGGAATACTACTTAGCTATTAAGAACAAAGACATCATGAGTTTTGCAGACAAATGAATGGAAGCAGAAAATGTTATCCTGAGTGAGGTAACTCAGACCTAAAAGAATACACATAGTATGTGTGATGGAGAGGTACTATTAAAAGGTGTGACCTTGTTGAAGTAGGTTTTGCCTTGTTGGAGTAGATGTGTCACTGTGGATATGGGCCATAAAACACTCATCCTAGCTTCCTAAAAGTCAGTATTCTGCTAGCAGCCTCTTATATGAAGATGTAAAACTCTCATCCCCTCTTGCATCCTGCCTACCTGGATGCTGTCATGCTCCTTTGCCTTGATGATAATGTACTGAACCTCAGAACCTGTAATCCAATTAAATGTTGTCATTTCACAAGTTTTCTTGGTCATGGTGTGTGTTCACATAAGTAAAACCCTAACTAATATAGTATATATTCACTAATAGGTGGATATCAGCCAAAAATGTACAGAATATCAAGGATACAATTCACAGAACTCAAGAAAGTTAACAAAGTGAAAAGTCCAAATGAGCATGCCCCAGTCCCACTTGTGAGGGAAAGAAAGCAATCACTGGGTGCAAACGGATGGAGGGACATGGGTGGGAGAGGGGACATGGAGGGGGGAAAGAGGAATAGGATCAGGTACTGATGTGGGAAGGGAATTAGAAGTAGGTGAGACATTCTCAGGACTGAGAGGAAGGGACCTTAGATGAAATGCCCAAGAGGGGGAAGAGGGAACTTGTAGAGTCCACCTCCAGTCGAAAGACAGGGCATCAAGTGGAGGGAAGGGATTGCCATCTCACAGTCAAAAAACCTGACCCAGAATTGTCTTCGGTCCATCTAAAAGAACTGTAGGGAGAAGAGATTGAGGGAAAGTAGATCCAGTGACAGGATCAAACTGGGATCCAGTTGAAAGGTAGGCTCCAAAGCTTGACACTGTTACTGATGGTATGTTGTGTTTACAGACAGAAGCCTAGCATGGTGGCCCCCTGAGAGGCCCAACAACAGCTAAAAGAGTCAGATGCAGATATGTACACCCACCCAGTGGATGGAAGCCTGGGACTGCTGTGGTTGAATTAGGGAAAACCTGGAAGAAGCTGAGGAGGAGGGTGACCCAATAGGAAGACCAGCAGTCTCATCTATCCTGGACCCCTAAGACCTCTCAGACAGTGAGGCACCAACTGGGCAGCATATACTAGCTGATATGAGGCCCCCAACACATATACAGCAGAGGACTGTCTGATATGACCTCAGTGAGAGAAGAAACACCAAACCCTCTAGAGATTTTAAGCCCCTGAGATGGGGGAAGGGAGAGATCTGGTTGGGTATGTGGGTGGGGACATCCTCTAGGAGATGAAGGAGGAGTAATGGGATGAGGAACTGTTAGAGCCTGGACTAGGAGGATGATAATGATTGGACTGTTAAAAAAAAGATTAGATGATGATGGTGATGATAAAGAAAAACAAAAACAAACAAACAAACAAACAAACACCACAAAAGCAAAATAACCCCCAAAGCTATCTGGTTGCATAGCAAATAGCTAACTCATCCATTTCCCTGATTATAAATACTAGCTGATTATTAATCCAAATATGAATAATTATGGTTTTCTGGATTATTTCAAGAACTTTTTGTTATGTGACATATAGAAATTGTTCTATAAATTATTTTCTGCATTCATAATTTCATAAATGTTAAAACTAAACCTTTCAGGCATCCTATGATTTCCTATAGTTAAGAGTGATTGTTAAATCAGATAATCTTTGATAGATTAATTTTAATTACCCTAAACTACTGAAGAATATCAAGAGTAGCTTCTGAGGCAACACTGGTAACATTAGTCATAACTGTGGGAGAAGATGTATTATGCCATTGGACCTCAAATGATGTACAAATTTTAGTTGAAATTGAATTACCACAGATATGATCTTTATATTACCATGCCTCATTATGTCCTTTAAAACCTTTTGGATAAAGAAAAAATGATGAAAGAAAAATCTGGATCACTTACAATTGTAATGAACTGTATATATCAGTATAAATGACCAGTCAATGAGGCATTGATTTTCCAGATATTTCCAAGTTATGGGTCTTACACATTATAATTTCATGTTTTAAATTTTACAAGTGTCACATTTTTTTACCTAGAAATTGAGCCAGTGATTGTATGCAATTCAGATAATTCATGTGAAGAGTAAAGTACAAGAGTCTGTTTTAAGCCTGAGGATACAGCTCAAATGGTAGAGTTCTTTCCTAGAATCTTGGAAACACTCAGTTTGATTCTCAACATGGATTAAACTTGACATAGTGGTAAGTAAGTAAATCCAGTTACTCAGGCAGGAGGGTCAGGAAATCTTCATATGTCATGTTCAAAGGCAGCCAGGACTTCACCAAACCTTGTCTTGAAGAAGAAAATATAGAGAGCTTATGCAAAGATATGAGAGAAATGCAAATAGCATTTAATATTATTAATCTATTAAGGTTTTATGAAAGCTAAATGTAACACAAAAATTGAAGAATGTGATCTCAACAATATGTGTACTCCTTTTGGAAGAAAGGATATTTACTTCATTTCTTAAAATTTTCTTATGGCTCTTATAAATACCATGAGAAAAGATATCACTAATATTTATTTGTATATTCATGATGAGTGTTAATTATTGACTCAAATTATGAAACACTTAGGAACTGACTCTTGGTGACTTTTTTGTAGGACAACAATCATTCAATAATTATAAATTATGAATGTTAATTTCCATTCTTTGTACTTTATCAGAAAAATACATGCTTGCAATTTAAAAGGTCTTGTGAATCATGATCTGTAAAAGCAGATTTGAATATCATAGTGACATCCTGATGCATGTAGCATATCCTATAAAGAATAATGTCACTGTCCTTGCTATTGGCAGCTTCATCTCTTCTGATGTCATTAGTAATATTTTGGGTTCAAATAGAAAAAGACATAATTTCTACTGAGAGTAAAGCTATTGATTATTCTTTTTGGATTTGGTTCCTTAAAGAACACTTAAATAAAAGCCCTAAGTGATAAGAAATGAAGTACATAAAATGGTCATATCATTTACTGACAATTTTTTAGCTCCTCATTTAGGGGTGAAATGCACTTAAGACCTTTGATCATAATATTCATAGTGGTGTTTTCTCTTTATTTTATTATTAGCTTGTTTAAATAGACTTGTGGAATGTTCAATGGCATTTGGTGTTCAAATACCATTTTGAAAAATAATGATAAATCATTTTAAGAAGATTATTTCATATACTATTTGTTTATGGCATCTCATTGTACTAAGAATTGCAGAGAAAGTGAAAGGCATATTAATAGACAACACTTCAATATGCAGTATATTAACTTTTCTGTAAATATAAAATTAAAGATATATATATACATCTTTAATATACATATACATATACATATACATATACATATACATATACATATATATATATTATGTTGAGCATGTCACTATATATACCAATGACACTTGTGAAAAAAAGTGAAATTTGTGTGACAAAATTGAAACTTTTTAATCTTTACAAAAGTTTTATCTATTTAATAAGATGTCATAGATGTAATAACTCCCATTATGTCATGACTCTTATTTAGAAATATTCAATAAATCAATTTTGAAGGAACTTCTAAGCAAGATGGCAAATTAGGAACTGCATCTAAATACTGAATAAATATGAATAAGATAATCATGATGAGGATTTCAAAGAACTGTACCAACTTGCTTCTATGAATCCCATAGCTTTCTGGCTAGTGTCTGATGTACATCCAAGGCAACTTGGGACATATATGGAACTGAGCAATCAAAGTCATCACTCTTAATGCTGTAGTGGTGGCAGCCATAAACACTCAACTGATTAGAAATAACTGCCTTTAGCTAGATAGTTGGTTCAGCAGTTAAAAGCATTTGCTACTCGTATAGAGTACCCATATGGCAGCTCTTAACCATCTGTTACTCCAGTATCAAGGAGTCTAATGGACTCTTCTGACCCCTATCAACACCAGGCACATTCATGGTGCACATACACACATGCAGACACTCATATGCATAAATAAATATAATAAGTAATCTCAAAATGTAATTTTACATGTGATTAGGGTACTATCTGCCATTTTAATTTATGTGTACAATGTGTATCTATCTAATTAAGATTACTATTATAAACATCAACTTAAATATTTACCTATTTTGTGATGCCATTAAAATCTTGTAAATTTTTTTTAAAACATTAATGTATAACTTTAAAGTATTTTCCAAAGAAATACCAACATTTATTCCTCCTGTGTAACATTGGATAAATTGGCCACACAGCCCTTTACATATCTGAGCTGATAGAAAGCACTATTCTATTCTGAAAATTCATATCTTATATATGCGTGACATATGTCACTCATTCAGTGATAACCTCACCCAGTTAATAGATGTCTTAACCAAATTTGTTAAATATATTGTCCTCAAGGTTCATTACTGTGGTTACATATTTTAGGATTTTTGTTCAACTCATTTTATGGCCCATCAATATCTCTTTTTAAATGAGTTTTGGGTTAAGGGATAACCATGTGTGTTCTTTATCTACTCATTTAGCAATAAGCATTATTTAAAATTATTTAATTATATCCTGCTTATGGTGAGTAGTATTGCAACAAACATGGTCATGTTCATGCTGACATACTAATTTCTTTTGCTACTGATATATATATATATATATATATATATATATATATATATATATATCAAGAAGAACATATGTTCTTAGATTATCTAATTCCATGATAAGTAGTTTCACTGACCATAAAAAACAAATCAGGGAATCCTAAATTCTATAGTAAGCAAATTACTTTTGTCAGGACGAAATTCATTACAAATGTAGGACCATCTGAATTATCCATAGGAATATGTGTAGCAAACATTAATGTGTACACATATTGCAATAATCTTCTTTCAAATAAAGGTTATCTATTAATCATTTACTCTGGTGAAAAATGACTCTGGTCATTTCCAACCTACTAATAATATAATCTTCATTGTAGATACTCTGGTTAATATCATTATATAAAATGAATATCTTGCTTTTTACTTGTGATAATGTTCTTCTTTGCATTTTTAAATGTTGTTTAGTTCAATGGTCTGAAGGATTTGTAGTTACTTCTGCTCTTATCACTGAGATAATATACAACTGAAAAAAACAGCTTCTACTCTTGTTGGCTTATTCAGCAAGAAATATTTTTTTCGAATGTCATGCCCCATTGCCTTTTGTTAATCACTGTAAAACTGTAAAATCACACTTGTATTATCAAAGACACCTTTCATTAAACATGGAACATATTATGGATTTGACATAGAGATAAAATGTGAATCTAAAGTTAACCAAAGTGCCATGTATTAGTTTCAATTTTATCAAACCTCAAAATTCTTCTAGTTTTCCATTTTATTGTGAGATAAGCATACATGCTTTTAATATTAAGAATATTACACAAAGCAAAGATCTACCAGTATTGATGAAAAATCACCACAGGATTAACCCATAAGAAAATTTTCAGTGAGCAAGTAAGAGGGCAAAATTGTAATCTTTCATCTTTGTCTTTCACAATAATTACAGAAGTAGAATAACGTAAAAAAAAGGCAGAATAAGTAATTTCTGCAGCATCCTCTAGTTTTGGTTATTATGTTCTTTTCTTTTTATTTACATTCCACATGTTGACCTCCCCCCCATTTCAGGGCCCTGCTCCCACAGTTGCCCCTCATATTCCTCTTGGCCTCTAAGAAGCTGCCAGCTCATCAGGCCTTCCTGCTCCCCTGGTTCTCAAGTCTCTTGAGGATTAAGCAAATCTCCCAATG
Organism: Grammomys surdaster; assembly: GCF_004785775.1. NCBI lineage: Eukaryota > Metazoa > Chordata > Mammalia > Rodentia > Muridae > Grammomys > Grammomys surdaster. The sequence goes on along the minus strand of NW_021620966.1, from coordinate 5,682,139 downwards.
AGACCAGACCAGGCAGACCTCAGACAGGCCCTTGTATACTCCTGGTTGGTGGCTCAGTCTCTATGTGCTCCTTGGGGTCTGGATTAGTTGAGACTGCTGGTCTTCCTATGGAGTCACTCTCCCCCTCAGCTTCTTCAATCATTCCCCTAATTCAACCATAGGGGTCCCCAACTTCAGTCCAATGGTTCTGGATAAATATTTGTGTCTGTCTCAGTCAGCTGCTGGTACTTATCTTAAAATTATGAAAATGTATGAATGTACTTTTGAAAATATACATAGCTTCATATAGTGGCAGACTCTAATAAAATTTAGTGCTTTTTTTTCTAAAAAGTATTTCATTTATACACAGTATAAAGATATTTTTATGAAAAACAAATTTTAAGTAGTTAAGATTAAATTTGAAAATGGCATCAATTTTAGTTCCTTTAACATTGAAAATTCATATAAAAACTCAATTGAACTTAAGTCTTTTATAACCATCTCAAAGACACAAACATACTGTCTCAAAGACATAAACATATTTTAGTTATCTTCATTTTATTTGGATTGCATATATGCTTTTTGAAAGCAAAAGGCCAAATATATTTGTGTTTAAATCTTAGAAAATCATAGCAAAACACAGATTTGTACATATAAGTAATTTGAGCCTGCTTTTGATCACTACATTTATGAAGAAAAGGCTTTGTGTGGTAAGAAATATATTACATTAGGTGCCTTGTTTACATTCTCTCTTTTCCATTAACTTATGCAATTAGCAGGTAGAGTATTTGATAACTAGTTTATATATTAATGAATATATTAGGTTTCATTATTTGATGATCCATATATAAATTAGATTTCAGAAATCTTGCATTATTCATTTCTCTACTGCTGTGAAACGACACCATGATCAGAAAAACTTATATATGCAAACATTTAATTAGTTAATCATGTTTCCAGAAGGTAGATGATAGAGACCATAACTTTAATGGCAGGGAATTAGGCAAGAGGCAGGCAAAAGACAGTCAGGTTGGCACAGTTCTGGAGCAGAAATGGAAAACTATGTATTATATCCAAAATCCAAAAACAGAAAGAGAGCTTAACTTGAAATGATGTCAACACTTTTAAACCGCAACACCTACCTCTAGTAACACAACCCACTGACAATGCTATACAACCTAATCCAAACACTTCCATCAAGTGTCAAAAAATCTTGAAATCTATGACTGGGACAGGTTCTCTCTACATAATCTGTCATGCAGAGAAATAGGACAGATCAAATTCCCAGAGCTTCTGGGATGGGGAGAAGAAGAATACTCTTCTTTAATTAAAAATATGTAGATATAATGATGACATTTCTTTAACCTGATTAGTTGGAGAGGCATGCTCTTTCTTGTCCTCTTTCTTATGATCTTTGTTGAATAATCTGTCTTGCTTACCAGGCCAGGGGGATGTATGCAAGTTGCCAAGTGGGTTCTGGCTTCAAGGTAAATGATGTGGAAAGAAAAGTGGAGTTTGTATTTTCACATTAGCAATAATCACAGTGATGGCAAACTATAGTGGCAGGTATAGACATTAACCGACTACATTTCTGTTCTATATTCTTACTATCATCAAAATCATATATATATATATATATATATATATATATATATATATATATATACATTCTCTAAGAAAATCAAGTTGTCAAACCTGAATAGTACAAAAGCAACAAACAAAGAATGAGAAAGTACCAAAATAAAATTATAAGAATAAGAGAAAACAAACAAACAAAAGGATGTGGGTAGATAGGGGATGGGGAAGTGGGGAGGCAAGTGACTGAGGAGGTGAGTAGTTGAGCAGGTGATGGCTGATGGGTTGAGGGATAGAGAAGTAATGGGTGGCTGGGAGAGGAAAGGAGATGGGGGAAAGTGGATAGCAAGGTAGGTGGAGAGTGAGTGGTGAGGATGTGAGTGGTTGGGAATTTTGGAGGTGAGGATAGGGGTGTATGGAGAGGTGATTGAATAGGGAAGTATAGAGAATGTGGGAGGAATTTGGGATGCCAAAACATAATTAGAGTACATTATATGAAAAAATATATTAAAAAAACAGAAAATCAAGTTGTCAAAAAGAAATAAAAAGAGCCAGATGTGGAAATATTACAGAAAAAAGTAATAGTGAATAATTGACATAAAATACATTATAAATATGTGCTACTAGAAAATGATTTCAAAGGTGCATATGTTAATTTTACTCATGATAGTCTGTGTAATTTTGCAGTTTTTTGTAGCTAAATAACTGTTTCTAACAATGACTTCATGAAATTCTTAGGCGAATGAATGGAACTAGAAAATATCCTCTGTAGTGAGGTTATGCAATCACAAAAGAACACACATGGTATGCCTCACTGATAAGTGGATATTAGCCCAAAAGTTTGGGATACCCAAGATACAATTCAAAGACCATATGAAGCTCAAGAAGAAAGCAGACTAAAGTGTGGATGCTTCGGTCCTTCTTAGAAAGAAGAACATAATATTCTCAGGAGGAAATATGTAGAGAATGTATGGAGAAGAGACTGAAGGAAAGGGCATCCAAAGTCTGGTCTACCTGGCGATTTTATTCCACAGTGTCACCAAAACCAGACACTTGGTTCCCAAGAAGTGCATGCTGACAGGTACCTGATATAGCTGTATCCTGAGAGGCTCTGTCAGAGCCTGACAAATAGAGAGGTGATGGTCACAGTCAACCATTGGAATGAGGACAAGGTACCCAATGGAGGAGTTAGAGAAAGAACTGAAGTAGCTGAAGAGGTTTGCAACCCCATAGGAAGAACAACAGTATCAACCAACCAAACTCCCCAGAGCTCCCACGAATTAAACCACCAACCAAATACACATGGAGGGACCCATAGCTCCAGCAGCAAATGTAGCAGAGGATGGTATTGTCCGGCATCAACGGGAGGAGAGGCTCTTGGACCTGTGAAGGCTTGATGCCCCAGTGTAGGGGAATGCCAGTGCCAGAAGTTAGGAGTGGGTGGGTAGGTGGGGGAACACCCTTATAGAAGCAGGGGAAGGAGGGATGGTATAGGGCATTTCTGGGGTGGGGTGGTACTGAGAAAGTGGATAACATTTGAAATGTAAATAAAGAAAATATCCAATAAAAATATATAAAAGATAATTTATAACAGGAAGTGTTTTCTAAATAAATGTTGCATCTACTATTTCTGACATTGTCAGAGATGTATGCTTAATTGTCAGGCTTCCGCACCTGTGAATAATGACTTACAATACCACATATTTTACCAAGGCTCCTGTGATAAACTTTGAACTTGAGTTGGCTGACCTAAATTTAAAATAACATGTTACATTTTGTTGACTAAATTATAATATCCCAACTAATTCTGCACATAGGAAATATTTTCTTTAATAGAAGAATTGTAAGATTTTCTTTTTAAAATAGTTTTGTTATGAATTTATCACATATGAATCAAGAATACAAACTATACACAATTTATCTTTAGAGTGTGTCAAAGATATAAGCTTAAAATATGTTTGAATGCTCAGTTTCCCATCAACATCTTTACAAAGAAAACCCTTACCTTTGAAGAGCCTGAAATTCACCTTTCTTGATTCCATTCTTGAATCTGTCAAACCTCAGAGCTTCTGTACAGAGCATTAAATTTGTTATTCCGTGCAGGATGAAAATATCAACACATTTGTTCCTAAGCCATGGACCCTTAATGAACCTTTATTGTTGTTGCTGTTTTTGTTCTCTTTATCATATTTTGTGAGACAGTCAATATTTTGTGATCTGTGTGTATTATGTGTTTACTCACATGCCATAATGCACACACACATGCACATACTAGATAATAATAGCACTAGCGGAGCCATAAGGATGTGTTACAATGAGAAACAGGATAGATGACATACTTTTTTATCTTTTCAGGCTTTTTAAGTGATTTTAGTTAAAATATAATAACTACATACTTTCCCCTACGCCTTTCTCTCTCTCATCCCTACTATTTATCTCACTTAGTCTTTATTGAAATCACAACCTGTTTTATATTAGTTGAATACACATACAAACACACATACACAAAGTGTTCAGTCCATTCCCAGCACAGCAGTTGAGCTCAGGAGGGGTTTCCACTGGTGAAAGGTCCTCTTTTGTCCATCTGCATCTCCAGCACAGAAACAATCTAAGTCACTCCTATTATATATTGTGGTATAAAGAACCAGGCAATCTGTGCTTTCTACAAAGTCCCCATTCCTCTTGCAATACTTCACTTCTATGGCTGGAGATATGACCCAGAGTTTGATTAATAGTACTTAATAGTGCAGGACACAAGTTTGGACCTCAGTGCCCACATGTCAACTCACACCTGTCTCTGACTCCATTTCTAGGGCATTAAATGATCCTCTTAGACTTCCACTGGTATTGCACACATTTGGTGGGATTTATACCATGATGGCAAATCACTCATACAATAAAACTAAGTAAACTGAAGACATAGTCTTCGGCTCTGAGGCACATTGCTTCCTTTTCATCATTAGATTAAGAAAATAATTACAATTATTACTTATTATTTGTAAATATCCCTGAAAGAAATATATAATTATATCAATGCATGCACAGCCTAGTCTAGAATACAAACATTTTTTATCTAGAATGTAAAAGATGAAGGAATTTTCAAGCTTGGTGGTAAGTAGACAAGGTAGCATATATGTAAAAGAAGATCTGGAAAAGGTTACATTGAGAATAGTTAAATGCCATAAATGGCTTAAAATCAGCATCATAATAAATGTACAAAGGACATGCCACCTTGTTGCAAGTTGAAATTCATGAAGCCTGATAAGACAATGCTACTCAACAATCAATAATAGAAAGGTAGGGATTGAAAACTGAATGGATAGTAAGGAATAGCTGATGCTAGCAACTGTTTAGAAATAATCTGGAAACAGGTACATTGAAAATTTAAACCTCTTTAAAGTTAGATTCCAGATTACAGAACACATATTCTTATATTGGGATATGGAATCTTAAGTGCCACCCCACAGAAAATAAAAATTGTAATAAAATTTTAAAACAAAGTATATAAAGCAACTCCCGGCCTACCTCAGTTCTCATAGCTTTTGTAACAACAATTTTCATGGGTGTGTTATACCTGAGCCTGACCAGCCAAGCAATGGAATTTGTTTTTATGAGTGAAAAATAAGATCAGCAGAGATGGCTTGTTTAACAATGACCTTATCTAACACATCCAACTTAAGAAGTAATGATTAAGATTTCATAGATCTCTCTCATGTTTCAGCAACACAGCTGTTAGCAAGACTACATAGTATACAATTTAGGGGTTAACACCAAGAGTATCCAATTTAAAAAGCCATTATAAAGTGGCTCTGGGGTGAAACAGATATTACATTCGGCTTGTGGAACTAAAGAAAGCCATCTTAATCTTTATGAGCAATGCTGTTAAGAACTACATAGCAGGCACCTATCATCAGATATTCTATATTTTAAACGGCTGAATGAAAATTCAATGGAGAATATAATTATTATAAATTAGACAATTTACTTTGGATTTCATGCAGATTTTTGGACATTCAGGTATCCACAGCTTTCTCCAAGTACACTGACAACAGACCTATACAATCTCACTAATTCATGATTATTTTTGGAAGTCTTGTGATGTCATTGGCTTGTCTATCACTCAAAAAGGCATTACTGTTTACCTTGGAGAGAAATAATCCTTCCTAATTCCAAGGGAGCAGAAATAGAACACAAAGACTTAGAATTCCCATTGCTGACAGAGACATATACTAAGAACTACACATATTGGAAGGAAGTAAAATGGAAATCAAATATATACTGATAAGATAACCATCTGATATCTGCATTTGTTTGTTTGTTTTTAATGATCTCAATTCCCAGTTAACCCTAATATTTGGGAGTCCTGGCAAAACAAAAGCAGAAGAGGCCAGCAAAGAGCTGTCAGGATCAAACAAAAAAGTCCTCAACTTTGAAAGATGGAAAAGATTGTAGTGGATAAGTGACAACAAGTCTTCCCCAAATGTTTGGACAACCACCTCAGAATCTTGGACCTTACAGAACCTCTGACTTACTGGGAAATATTTTCTTCTGGTCTCTCCCCGTATCATTGAATGTCCTAGAGCATAATATTTACTCCCTATTTTGGAACAAGTGTTGGATTTGTTGACTTTACTTTTTTTCTATATGTTCCATATTATGAATTTACTATGTGTCCACTCACTGTTAAAACTTCCCATCCATATGAAATCTTATTTAATTCATTGGACAACTTAGATGACATTTAAGACAATCACTTGTGCTTGGTAGGTACATTTCCAATAGCTTCTCTGACCTCACTTTAAAAGCCATCCAACACACTAGAGTGCAAAGAGAATAGTCTCAGGAGACCTTTTCCCATAATCGAGTAGCTGATGGCAGTTCATGGCTCCTAAGACAGAAGGAACCAGATTTCTTCAGAAAGATTATCTAGAGTAGCTCACCTATTCTCTAGTTCATGATACCATTTACCTCCTATAAAGATAGATTTGGAACATCAAAGTAGGGGTTTGGAAAGAGTTGTATATTGGAACAAGAGAGTAGGGCGTCAATGTGATTTCTATGCATGTAGTAATATGTGAAATTACCAAGATTTTTTTAAGGCTCCTTTTGGGAAACTAATGCAACCTTGAGTAGAATGAATTATCTTATTAAAAGAAATGCTTCCTTTGGGTATTTTTATATACTTACTGAAACCATTTTTTGGAAATTAATTGAAATAGAAGCTTTTGTTATAGGAATTCTCATTTATCACCAGTAACCAATTTCTATTCTCTAACTGTCATTCAACCAGACGTTTCTAGCAACATGTGTGGCAAACATGTCCAAATCTAGACTCATTATTTTAATCAAATTATGTCATTACTTTTAACAGTTGTTATTCTTTTAAAATATCCACTGAAATAGATTGTTCTTAACATTTTTAATGTTGATTTAAATTTACACATAGTTTCTAAACCTACTAATCTACTAATCTCATTACAGGATTCATTCACCAAGTCTGTAATGTTGATGATCCTGTCAAGACGAACCACTTATTATCAATAGATTCTAGAAAGAAGAGGATATTTCTTTCTTTTAAACTTTTTATGAATTAGTTTTCATTTTTAACTTTATTTCTTTCCAAACAATTTAATCCTCAAGTTACTAACACAGTTCTTGGGTTCCATTGATTTTTCAAGGAAACTACAGGTAAGCTCCATTCTCCATGATGTGACCTTTATTCACAGTGTTCAGTGAAGATTCTCTAGTATAAGGTATCATTGAAGCATGCAAAACAATTAGTCTTTCTCAAAAGGTTGAATTTGTGAAGCATACTAACAAGGATCTGGTAAAGAACACATATTAAAACATACCCTGGAACAACATATAAGGGTAGTTGACATTGTTTTATACTTATAGTCAAAGCATTTGTATCATATAACCTATTTCTAGCAGTTCCAAGTCACGTTAAAAGTTTCAACAATTTTATATTATTTGGGGGAATAGATCTAAATGCCTGACTATATAGAAACAATGTATATTACAAATAATCCATATAAGCAAAACAACAACAACAAAAACAGCAACAACAACAACAACAACAACAGAGTACATCAATTGTATGTAAACTACCACGTTTTAAAATTTTATTTATTTATTTACAATCCAAATGTTGCTCCTCTTCCTGGTCAGCCCTTCCAGAATTATTCACCCCATCCCCAACTTTTTGCTTCTGAGAAGGTTCTCCTCCACCAACCCCAACCCCAACCCTCAGCATCACCTTTCCCTGTTGCATCAAGCTTCTAAAGATTAGGAGCATCCTCTCCCACAGAGGCCAGGCAAGGCAATCATTTTTTACATATGTGCCATAGTCACAGTGCAGTCCATGTATGCTCCTTGGTTGGTGGCTTAGTCTCTGGGATCTCTGAGGGGTCAAGTTAGTTGATACTGTTGTTCTTCCTATGGAGTTGCAATCCCCTTCTGCTCCTTCAGTCATCCCCCTAACTCTTCCATAGGGGTTTCAAACCTCAGTCCAATGGTTTGCTATAATTATCTGCATCTGTCTCAGTCAGCTGCTAGTAGAGCCTCTCAGAAAAGAGCCATGCTAGGCTCCTTTCTACAAGCACATAATAGGATCAATGATAGTGTTAGGGTTTGGTGCATGAGTATGGGATGGATTCTAAGTTTGGCCGATCACTGGATGGTCTTTCTTTCAGTACCTGCTCCATTTTTGTCGCCGCATTCCTTTATACAGCAAAAATTCTGGGTCAAAAATTTTGAAGATGAGTGGATGGCCCCATCCCTCAACTGGGGGCCATGTCTGTCTACTGTAAGTAGTCTCTACAGGTTCTATCTCCTCATGGTTGGGCATTTTGGCAAAGATCACCCCCATTGAGTCTCAGGAGCCTCTCAAATCCCAGGACTCTGGGACATTACAGAGAATCCCCCACCTCCACCCACTGCTGCATATTTCTATTTATTTTTCTGGCTCTTTGGGCTTCTCTACTGTCTGCCTCCATACCTGATTCTGTCCACATTTACCTCTCCTCCACTGCCACAAGGTCCTTCCCTCCCTCTGCCTCCCAGGATTATTTTCCTTCCCCTTCTAAATTGTAATGACGTATCCATACTGGGGCCTTCCTTATTGTTAAGCTCCCAAGGTCTGGTTTGTGAGTTGTACCATGAGTATTCTGTACGTTTTGTCTAATATTCATTTATCAGTGAGTATATGCCATGCAAGTCATTTTGGGTCTGGGTTACTTCTCTCAGGATGATATTTTCTAGTTTCATTCATTTGATCTGAAAAATTCATCATGTCCTCATTTTTAATAGCTGAATATTCTTCCACTGTGTAAATGAAGCACATTTTCTATATCCATTCTTTGGTTGAGGGACATGTGTCTTTTTTCCAGCTTCTGAAATAAGGCTGTGATGAACATAGTAGAGCACGTGTCCTTGTGGAGCATCTTTAAGTATATGCCCAGGAGTGGTAGAGCTGGTTCTTCAGGTAGACCTATTTCCAGTTTTCTGAGGAACTGCCAGATTGATTTCCAGAGTGTTGTAATTTGCAATTCCACCAGCAATACAGGAAAGAGTGTTCCTCTTTTTGGACATCCTCAGCAGTATGTGCTGTCTCTTGGTTTTTGATCCTAGACATTCTTATTAGTGTAAGATTAAATATCAGGGTCATTTTGATTTGCATTTCTCTGATGATTAAGTATGTTGATCAATTCTTTAGGTGCTTCTTGCCATTTGAAATTCTTCTGTTGAGAATTCTTTGTTTAGCTCTGTACCTCATTTTTAAATTGGACTATTCGTGTTTTGGAGTGTAACTTATTGAGTTCTTTGTATAATTTGAATATTAACCTTCTATAAGATTATAGGTTTACTGAAGGTTTTTTCCCAATCTGTAGGTTGCTATTTGTCCTATTGACAATGTCTTTTGCCTTACAGAACATTTTCAGTTTTAGGAGTCCCATTAATCAATTGTTGATAGAGCCATTGGTGTTCTGTTCAGGAAATTTTTCCAGGTGCTAACGTAACCAAAGTTTTTTCCCACTTTTTCTTCTGTTAGATTCAGTGTATCTGGTTTTATGTGGATGTCTTTGATCCACTTGGACTTGAGTTTTGTACAAGATTGATAAATATGGATCAATTTGCATTTTTCTACATAAAGACCATCAGTTATACCAGAATCATTTGTTGAAGATGCTTTCTTTTTTGCCAGTGTATAGTTTTGGCTTCTTTGTCAAAGATCAAGTGTCCATCGGTGTGTGTATGTTTTTGTTTTGTTTTCTTGATCTTCTATTCTTTCTCTGTACCAATGGTGATTGCATTGAATCTGTAGATTGATTTTGGTAAGATGCCCATTTTTACTATGTTAATCTTACAGATTCTTGCTCATGGAAGATCTTTGGATATGATGTGAGAACTCCTAGAAGTTATTGACTCAACAGTCAAAAAAAATACAAAAAGCAAAAAGCTCCTAATCCAAAACATTCAAGAAATCCAAAACACAATGAAAAGACCAAAACAAAAGAATAATAGGTATAAAAGAGAGTGAAGATTGCCAACTCAAAGGCCAGCTAACAATACCAGTTTTATTCTTTCATGTATTTAAGAATTATGAAAAAAAAACAGTGTATTTCCTAATTACCTGAGTGCACATGTTTGCAAATTCCCATATTAACTCATTGAAGGCCTTTCTTGTGTATTACTACAGAATAGTTGATACTTATATTTTATTGACTAGAATGTTAATTTTTTGATTTACCTATTCAATGGTAACACTTATATAGCTACATTATAGAAGCAAATATTTTATACCTCATTTGAGTATCTCCTTGAAAGGATTCATGCTTTACACAAAAATAGTCTGAACTGAACCTGGAATGTGGAGGATTTCTGTGATACAATACAATGAAAATGATCTAGGTAAACATTAGAAAGACCCCAGATATTTAAGCAATCACAAATCTTTTATTTTCTCTGGAAATCTTTCATCTCAGAATTACACATTATAAAAATGTTGGGTCATGAATTCCATCAAGTGATACCTAAACCTCACAGACTCAACAACAATGAAAATTTCAGATGGGTTTGCCTCAAGAGTAAATTCTTTACCTACATACTTCTTTAAATAATGCTCCATTCCCAAGGCAGATGTAGGACATTAAATAGCTTTAAAAGTCATGAATATGTCACTCTTCTCTGATTAGAAATTACAAGTTATTTATTTAAACAGCTACCACAGTTTAGCTGAAAATTATCACTGATTTACTTTTCTTTCCCTGAAAGCTGGAGTCAACTTGCACTTCAATATTTTCTAGTTATAAGATGTTGACTGCTGGAATGGTTCAAAAATTAGATCTTTGTCTTTTGAGGATAAAGAGTGTTGCAGTGGACATAGGAAGATGTCACTTTCTACTTATAACATGAATTTTATCCCCTAGGTTTACTCTTTATATTTTTCCAGCTAAAGTCTATGGATTGCAGAATGCAGTCTGTAGCTATCTGCTTCATATGGGAGTTTGGTTAATACTTCCAGACAGCATGAAATGGTGGAAGAAGGTATTGAGATTGTGAGAGTCAATCCCCATTTCCAACCCTAAGGGAGTGAAAATGCACCCACTGTGGAATCTCTTTGTGAGCCCAATTAGTGAAATTATATTCTACAACAGTCTCTGTTAAATTGAATATTTATTTTAAAAAATTTGAAGAAGATATTTACATTTTGGGTCCATATAATAAACAAGGTGAAAATATTTTGTTGGTGCTCAATATTGGCATAGGAAGCATAAGTATAAGAAATTAGAGTCTGGTGCAATTACTATTGTAATAGTATAACTGACTCGTTATTTAACATGCATTTGTATCTGCATTAACTCCTGTCCTAGCTAAAAGGAAGTTTTTATATCTTATATATGTTTTCTATAATTTTGGAATAGCATACTTTACATTATAAAATGATATGCCCTTGATTATCCTCTGTTCATAAATTATTTACTATAATTACCTTCTTGGCTGGATTAGGCTTATTAAAGATTTTCTAGTATTAAGTGTAATATGCACATTCAAACTTTAAGCTACCAACCATTGGAAGTAACTTTCATTAATGTAATATTGTGGTTTATTTCTTTTCTTGTCCTATATAGGAAGAACTTTAGAATTGTTTATCTCCTTGGTATATTTTCAGAAAACAAAAACCAAATGATCAAACAAAAATATTAAACAAAACAAACAAAAAAACAAAAACATATTGAAGGTTTTGATGTAAAAAAAACCTGCAAATGTTCAGAATTCCTTATTCTTTACTTGTGGCTAAGATTTGGGGTATAAAGTACCTTCTTTATACAGTCTCAAGATTCTAACAAATATTAGGGTATCAACTTTTCAATGACTAGACAATAAATAATTCAATCTTTTTAAAATTTTGGTCAAAGTAACTGATAATAATCTTTACGAGCTAGAATGAAGTAGTTTCAATTTTACTCCCTTTTTAACCTCTATTTTACTTTTGTAATTTCATTGCAATTGTTAAAAATATTGATCATTCATTTTGGTTTCATGTCAGTAAAATCCTAAAATTATAAACAAAATTATTCCCACTCAAGAATATTGTTTATTTTACTATTAACATGTTCTTCTAAGCTAAGTCATATTAGAATTATGAGAGAGGAGGTTCAATTCTCTGAAAATATACAAGTATTTGGAGTGTATTGAAGGAACTGGAATGGCCTACTAGATAAGTCTTCAGTTTAGAATAGCATCATTGGAAAAATAAAATACTTGAAAATATATTGTCCAAAGAATAATCAAAAACTAAAATATTTTGATCTAATAGATAAAAGACACAATAAATGTTTTTTAAAAAATTCATGATCAAGTATCTAAAACAAATTATCTCTACTAAAAACATGAGAATTCTGTCAATTTTTCTCACATAATATCAGCAATATAATTGGACTTCTAACAGCATCGATTTAGAATGTCTCACAGGACCTCTAGCCTCTCTCTATGATTCTCATGCTTACTGAATCTACTGAGTTACTAGCCAATTTCTTAAATTGTTAAATAATAAAATAATTGGACTTGAGCTCTGTACAAAAGATAAGAATGGCCCAATGTGCATTTTTCTGCATGCCTACTGCCAGTTGAACCAGCACCATTTGTTGAAAATGCTGTTTTTTTTTTTTTTTTTTCCTGGTGGATTGTTTTGGCTTCTTTGTCAAAATTCAAATGACCATAGGTGTGTGGGTTTATTTTTGAGTCTTCAATTTTATTCCATTGATCTACCTCCCTGTCTCTGTACCAATACCATGTGGTTTTATCAATATTGCTTTGTAGTTCAGACTGAGATCAGGGATAGTGATTCCCCCGGGAGTTCATATTTTTGTTGAGAATAATTCTCACTATCCTGAATTTTTTGTCATTCCAGATGAATTTGAGAATTACTCTTTCCATGTCTTTGAAGAATTGTGTTAGAATTCTGGTGGAGACGTCATTGAATCTGTATATTGCGTTTGGTAAAATGGCCATATTTACTATATTAATCTTGCCAATCCATGAGCATGGGAAGTATTTCCATCCTCTGAGATCTTCTATGATTTCTTTCAAGGTCATCCAGAGACCACCCCACCTAGGGATCCATCCCATCTGCAGACACCAAACCCGGACACATTGCTGATACTAAGAAGCATTAGCTGACAAGAGCCTTGTATGGCTGTCCCCTGAGAGGTTCTTTCAACACCTGACTAATACAGATGTGGATACTCATAGTCAATTATTGGACTGAGCCTGGGGACCGCAGTAAAAGAGATAGGGGAAGAACTGAAGGAGATGAAAGAAATTGCAACCCTATAGGAAGATCAGTATCAACTAATGGGCTTCCAGGGACTAAACCACCAACCAAAGAATATTCATGGAAGAATCCACAGCTCCAGCCACAGGTGTAGCAGAGGATAGCCTTATCAGTCCATCAATGAAACAGGAGGTCCTTGGTCCTGTGGAGGCTTGATGCCAAAGTGTAGGGTGAATGCTAGAGCAGTGAGACAGGAGTGGGTGAGTGGGTAGAGAAACACCCTCATAGAGGCAACAGTGCTGGGGGATAGTATGGGGTGTGTGTGTGGAGAAAAAACCGGGAAGGGGGAATAGCATTTGAAATGTAAACAAATAAAATGATTAATAAAAAATAATAAAATAGATGTCTTTTAAACTGAATTTACAAAAAATGAAATACATCTAAGGAAAATATTCTTAACCTAAACGCTCTTGTCAATAGCAATTGCAGGTGATTCTTGCCAGGAGTTCACATTCCCAACTAAAATCCACTTAACTATAACAATGACAACAACAACAGGTTTTTTTGTTCTATGAACTACCACACTTTAAATATTGTCATAGAGTAAGACAAGATAAAGTCATCTTCTATTTATTTCTTTGTTTGCAAGCCATAGTACTGACATAATGTAGTAAAATTCCACCTGATGTAAAGACATGTAATCTTTTCCTGCTATTCAATGCTCTGTGTGTGTTATATAATTGATTCTTACTGGGAAAATTGCTACAACTTGATTAATGTTTGTGCTTTTACACAGAATGATTATTTTTCTTTGAAATATTTTTATTTTTTACATTTATTTGCTTAGTTGATAGATTGAAGATGGTACCACAGAGCATCTCTAGATGTGGGAGGACAACTTGCAGCAATAAGTTCTCAACTTCCACATGTTGGGACCCAAGCACTGAACATCAATCATATATTTTAGAGCCATTATATGCATTCGTTATCTAATTAACAACAAATAAATGCAAATTTAGTTGAAAATTTTGTGCAAAAGGAACTGAAATGTATACTGTCTAATACATATCTGTAGTAATTTGAAAAAGTTAATATTCTACTTAAATTTCTGATTTTATCATTAGTTTAAATTTTGTTAAATTTATTGTTTGAATATTTTTCTTTGTTTTGAATATTTTCTACTGAGCCATATGCATTTAAATTCATATTTTGTTTACAGTTTAAAATTAATACCATGTTTGTTTATGGAAAAATAAAAATATGTTATTAAATATATATTAATTAATCTATATTATTTCATGTAATTCTATAAAATATTTTTCTGGTGTATAGAGTTTAGCTATTCTATTAGTTCAGCTATCTCTTCTAAGAATGTTATTCTGTGACATGACTTTGAATGTTATTAAGTTTGACCTCAATTTTAGCCAGAGTGTCAGGAAAGTGAAAATCTTTCCAGTTTCTGAAAATTAGAAATTAAGTGTTAAATAATTAAGCCTTTGAACACAGTTATGAAAGTTCATGAAATGTCTTTGTCTCTCTCATTTTGACAGCAGTATTGGAGGTATGTAAGGAATTTATATATCATAGAGTCCACTCCTCTGCATACATCTCAGCAGGGAGTAGATTTTGCATATATCACTGAAGCACATCACAAGAATAATGTGGTCTTTCATGGGTCACTCAACATAGAGAATCTATTATCTCATCTCTTAATGGTTCTGAAAAGAGAATGACCATGAAAAATGTTGCTCATACATCAGAAACCCCTTAAAATTAACTTTCCACGTCTTTAGACATGATTTCACAATCTTTTGTAAATGTAGTAGTTATATTAAAATTGAAATCAAGACCAACTAAAGCTTGAGTGGTTATCACAACCATGTACTCTTACAAATAAACAAATACAAAATAAACATACAATCTAAACAGTCTTTTATTTAACTTTATTTAACTTTAATTTTTAGTTAAATTTAATTTTAGTTAAATTTAATTTTTAGTTAATTTAGTTCCCAATTTTCATCCAGAATGTAAGGATAAAAGTTCTTATTTTTCTATAGTTTAGAAAAAGAAAAAAAAAAGTCCAAAGTCTCATTTAAAAACAATGAATTTCCTAAATAGTCCATAAACCATTTTAAAAACTGTAACAAATGTAACTAAAAGGTACATGACTAAATAATCAACTATCATTAACCTAATACCTTTGATTTATTAGTATACTAACTATAAACAAATCTTGATGATGTTACAAAATTATCCTTTTTTTTTCTAGAATATCCATGAGTCTTAGAAATGTCACAGAAACAATTAATTAAACACACCCTCAGGTCTTATATTTGAAGAAAATAGATATAAAGTTTTGTAACACTCTGACACTGAACACTGGCCCAACAAAGATGTTCATCTATTAGATCTCTAAAATGTATAAAAATCCAGTAATCCATACATGGCAAAATCAACATATAGCTATGGAAAGGACTAGCACATTGAGATCATGATCTGAGCTTAATCACAAATAACAATATATAAAGGATATAAGTGATCACATAGGAATACAGAGCAAGGCTACCTCAGAAGCAGCAACCATCTGCAGATGTGTCTTTGCTCTTAATATTGACAAAGAGATCTAGGAATAAAGTAGACTCTAAGCAAAAGAGAAAAAGTGATTTTGTTCGCCAATGTACTGAAGCAATTTAACTTAGTTGTTTGAATATATCTAGGACTTTTCCTCTCCATATATCTTCATAAGCTGATGAAAAATTTCACTCTTTTGGGTCAATTTTCACTGGTTTTGGTGATTTTCTAAGGCAGTGGTGAGTGGTATACACTGACTTTCTATTGAAGATTATTTATTACCACTTCTGTTTCTGACTCTAATTTCATGTTCCAACTTATTTTCCTATGAAAAATAAACTAGGAGCAATTTGAGGTCACAGAAACTAATAGAATTTTGTTGCTGGATCAGAGTTGGACAACTGACAAGAAGGTTTCAGTAGAAAGTAAGTGAAACAATATAATTGTGGCATTGTGAAAATTATCACTGGCAAAGAACTTTGACTACTTACAGTGAATACAAATCGGACTGATATGAAAGTGGACTGTTGTGACTTAGTGTTTTCAGTAGGAGGCTAGTCAGATAAAATTCATCCAGTGAGTTTTCTTGTGCCTTTAAGGAAAATGTGCAAGCTCAAGTGTCTAAACAGCAGTTGAAGGTAAGTGTGTCTTTCATGGCTAGCTTCATTCCTTGTGGAAATTGGGGCCACAAACTAAATGTGTAAGTCCTGCTTCAGTTCTAATTCTGTGACTTGGAAAAGGGTTGATGTGCTTTGTTTCATTTTCTTTGTGTGAATATTGTCACTGAATTCCCAGACTTTTTTTGTTAGGAGATAATGGTATCTTAATATTTATCCTTACTAGACCCTGAAGAGCTCTGGTCTTAGTTGTCTTTTTACAGTGTTTAGAGCAGCGAATCTCAACCTTCCTAATGCTGAGAATCCTGAATATAGTTCTTCATGTTGTGGTGACCATCAACCATAAGACTATTTTTGATACTATTTTCATAACATAATTTTGACACTGTTTTGAATTGTAATGTAAATATCTGTGTTTTCCTGTGGTCTTTGTTGACCCCTGTCAAAGGGTTCTTGGACCTGAAGGAGTCATGACTCACAGGATGAAAACTGCTGATAGAACAATACTGAATTTCTTTAAAGAGGCATCTGCTTGAATTAATCTATGTTGTTGTATGTCACATAATAACACAATAGCCACACAGCATAGGACTAGAGAATTTTATTATTCTTTCAGTACCTTTATAGGTCAGTTATGTATTCAGATGTATAGTTCTTCAGTAACCAGCCTCAGTGGATTGCAAGGGTAAAAATTGTCTATTTCTTCTGAATTATGTAGTCATTGATGAATAATTAAAAATCTTTGCTTATTTAGCTTTCTTCCTTTAACATCACCTATGATGTCCTTTCTCATTTCTGAATATATTAATATGACAGTCATATTTTTTTATTTTCTTCCTTCCTTTCTTCCTTCCTTCCTTCCTTCCTTCCTTCCTTCCTTCCTTCCTTCCTTCCTTCCTTCCTTTCTCTCTTTCTTTTTTTCTTTCTTTCTTTCTTCCATTCTTTCTTCTATTTTGGTGACTAGGTGTCTTGTCTGAAGTTTCTACTGTGATGAATTACTGTGTCAACACTAGATCCAAAGGCAACTTGGGAAGTAAAGGCCTTATTTAAGCTTATAATTCTGCATCAGTCTATCACTGAGGGAAGTTAGAGCAGGAACTCAAACTTCAGACCTGGAGACGAGCTGATTAAAAGGTCATAGACTAGTGCTGCATTTTGGCTTGATCCCATTTTTTCTTGAGCTTGTTTTCTTATACACTTCAGAACTACCTGCCCAGGTGTGATTCTGTACACAATAAGCAGGATGCTTCCATATTAATCAATAGTTTAAAAAATGTACAACAGGTCTTCCTACCAGATCAATCTGGTGTTTGAGACATATTCTCAATTGAGGTCTCCTCTTCTCAAACTAGTCTAGGTTTTGTCAAATTGACAAAAACCTAGACAACTCACTAGCGTTAATAATATTGCCTTGCCAAAAAGTCAGTTATTTTTTATATGATTTTCTATTTTTGTCCTTATCACATGTATTTCTTTTATAACTTTTATTATTTGTTTACTAAGATTATGCTTAGTTCCTTCTCTTTATTCTAAAGCCTTGAGATGCAAGAGGAGGTGATTTACTTGAGACTATTCTTTTAGAAAAAAGACATTTTTCATCAAAAACATCCCTTTTAGAATTGCTTTTGTTACATCCCATAAGTTTTAGTATAGCCCATTTCTATTTCATTTTTCTCAAAATATATTCTGTTTAGACTTTAAATTTCTTCTCTACTTGTTTAAGAGAATGTTGTTTAATTTCCACATACTTGTGAATTTTCCAATTTTCCTTCTGCTACTAATTTCAAACTTTACACAAATGTGTTTAGACAATATACTCAGCACTATTTTAGTTTACTTAAAATTTTTCATGAGTAGTTTTATGGCTCAAATGTACTATATATACCAGAGAATGTTCTATATGTACTACAGGGTAGCAGAATTCTAAAGTCAGTTGTTTACACACATATAATCAATGAGCTGTGACAGAGATGGAGACAATAATCAGAGGTGGAATATGCCTCAGTGAGTAAAGTGCCTTTCTCTCACACATGAGGACCTAAGTTCAATCCCCAGAACCACATAAAACTCGTTATAGTAATGCATGTTTCCAGCTTATGTGTTACTACAGTGAGGTGAGTTTTGGGTACAAAAAACTTACTGGAAGCTAATGTTACAACTATCCTGACATATACTGGCAACCAAAAAACATGAAATGTTGTATCAAAGAATTAGAAAGGTTAACATAAACACTCAGACTGGTCATGTGAGCACCACAAATGTAGTGCTACAACACTTACTGCCCATAGCTATATATACACACACACAGAGAGAGAGAGAGAGAGAGAGAGAGAGAGAGAGAGAGAGAGAGAGAGAGAGAGAGAGAGAGAGA